>NW_009605137.1:22241-82665 GCF_000690535.1 Cariama cristata
TGCCTGCATTGGTGCAAAACCACTCTTCCAAATGGGAACCACTTAAACCAGTCTGTTGCCAGTCATTGAGTCTGAGCCAAGATCCTGGTTTGTGGAAGTGGGGTCTACAACAGCACCGTGTGTCCAAATGCCAATGATATCTGATCTGAAGCTTGTGTCCTACCATTTGAGTTTTAGTGAAATAATACAGGTTTCCCTGACTCTCCAGCTTTATGTTGCCATAAATGAGAGAGAAACAGCTTCTCTGTGCATGTGTCCAGAACCTGTCATTGCATGGCAAGCCAGGCAGATTCATGATTCTGGCTGCTCTGCTTGTGCACGCTCAGGGCATCATCCAGATGCTGACGTGCTGGCTCCAGACTGCCTCCCCACAGAATAAATGCTGTTAAATTCTTGATCTGATTGGCAGCCCTGGGAATTCAATTCAGGTCCCTGGGGAGAGGCAGGAGAGCATTTCTTTTCTCTGTGGTTATTGTCATTAAAATGAATAAATCCTTCTCCCTCCCCCCCATCCTCAGGTTGTCACTGGCCTGGATTAATTTTGTGTATGTTTTTCATATTCCTTCCCTAGCTGCTTCTTGAGGAGGGGATTGCATAATTCTCTGTTCTAGTTCAAAGCAAAGCCAAACAATCTGGTAGGTGTGAATCCAGGAAGGGAAGACAGGCAACCTGGCTGAAGCCTCTCCAGCCTGATGGCTCTGAGTGCCTGGTGCCCCAGTAAAGAGAGGCTCATTGGGGCTGATGGGAGTGAGGCCACTCACACTGTCCATTTCCTTTAGCACAACTTACCATCTTTCTCTTGTTGTTAAAATATTACTCAATGATTTGACCACGGATTTACCCATTCTTCTAGGCAAATGTAAGTTATTCACAGCTGGGCTGGGGCCTAGGGTGCTCCCCTTGTCTGCCTCCTGTTCATCTGTGTGACATCTAACACGGGATATTAGCTCACGGCACTCACCAGTGAAGAGAGCAAGCCTCTGCGCTGCAGCGTGGGTTAGGTCAGGCACAAATGAATTGCAGGTGAACAGCAGCTGGGACCCAGCGCAGGGGCTGGGCTGCAGCGTTCAGCAATCACCGAGTGCCTTGGGGATGCTGCACTGCAGACGGGTAGCCAGCCTACAGTGTCAGAGCAGAGACTACAGGGACCAGCCCTAACATGCCTATCTGAGGAAACCCTGTCTAGCCTTTGTTTCAGCAGAGCGTTTAAGCATAGTTAAACTTTGCACTCACAGAAGAGCTTGCAGGGGAAAAACGGAAAAATAGTTTTTTCTGCAGAATTCTTATTCACTGAAACTCTCTTCTCTGTCTCTTCCCTTTTGAAGGGAAAAATGAAAATTGAAATATAGTTTTTTAGGAAGAAACTTTTTAGTTTTGAAATAGTGAACTAAAATATTTTAATGGAAATTAAAAACTCCCCCAGAATTTTCTTTAGAAAAGCAACCAATATTTCTTAACCAGCTTTATTTATATGTTTAAAGTTCTTACACGCTTGAGCATCTTGCTGAATCAGAACTTTAAAAGACAAGCCCTTTCTTACCTTAGCTACAATACCCTTTTTAACTTATGTATGACATTAACTATAATAGTTGTATGCTCTCTCTTCTATCTCATAATTACAGGTCTTTAAAAACCTTTTTTTAAAAAGTGTATGTATGTATTATATAGATCAGAGTTTTTACCTTTAAATGTCATGCATTTGCATAAAAATTTACATATATTAATGCTAAGCAGGGCTATAGGAAGAGAAACAGAATTTCACTAAACTCCTTGTTCTGGATTAGGACTCCAGTGCCAGACATTGGGCTGAAAAATACAGATGTTGACACCAGCTGTATTCCCTAAATCCTTGCACCGTTGCAAAATTGTCTGATGTTTCTGTTGGTCATCATTCTGTCAGGCTGGTTAGGAGTGCTGACACCCACGTTGCTGTTGCTGCACTGTAGTGTTAACACCTTGTTGAGCTGAATGAGAAACTTGCACCTCTTTTTAAGGCAATTGATTTAGTGATTTATAATCTGCGGTCTGGAGGCTCCTGGGGGCTCTTCTGAGAGCGCCGAAGGAAAGTGAGCGTGTTGTCAATGTGCTTAGATTTGCTATACAAAGACTAGGACAGCCACTCAGAAATTTTTAGGATCTGCAACCTGGAAAAGGTTGATAACTGTTGATTTAGACTGTCAGCAGTCTCAGCAGCCAGAGCTTGTCCTGGTTAAGATCTGGACATTTCCTCTTCAGCCTTCGCCTGGCGTTCTGGGTCCATTCTCAGACGTTCTGTATTCACAAAAGCATTATAAAAATAGAAAGTGTTCAGGGAGAAGTGATTATTCTTAGAAACACGAGGCAGCTTCCACACAAAAAGAGAGATTATTTAGGTTGGAGAGGAGGGTAATAATGGAGAGTTATTCTAGAAGTGTGTGAAATGAAGACTAGTATGATTATGGTAAGGAACTCCCCTTTCTGCATTATACAGTAGAAGAGGAAGGAGATGTTGGATAACTTTGAAAGGCAACATTTTTAAAATTACTAAAGAAAGTGTTCTGTCACATGCTGCAAAACATCTTGCCAAAAGGTAGCACGGGGCCAGGAGTTTAGCAGGATCCAAAGAACTAAAGAGGAGAATTTTCCAAGGCAGAAAAAACAAGCTGGGCATCAAACTCCCTGTGGAAATTAATTGAATGCTGAACCCGCATTCAACATCTTGAGACACCCTCATTGTCTCTAAATGCTGAGAACCTCAACAGTTGAATTAAAAAGGATAAAGTGAAATAAAATTGTAAAACTACAAGAACCCTGTATGTCAGGGAATAAACCTCAGGCTTGTGCCTGCTAGGAAGGAGCTATCCCTCTGGGCAGATTTTCTGCAATTTGCCTGATGTGAGGCTCCCCGCATTTACATCTTTGCAAGGGATTGTTTAACAAAAAGGAAAACGAGCAAAAAAAATTCCAGTTTATGAAGTACTGAAATCTCTGAGCCGCTGAACAGAATTTCAGTCACTCGGAAGCGGGGCAAAGGCGCTGCTGTTCATGCGGGTGGAGCTGTGCTCTGGTGACTGCTTGCCTGTGGCTGTCCCACCTGGCGCTTGCCTGTGTTGAATTTGGAATAGGAAGGAAAACTGAGCATGCTTGAATAGGAAATTATTTTTCTGAACTTGTTGGAATATTGATGTTACTTTGTCATGTTTTGTGATAAATATTTGAGTATCTGGAAGCTTTTCTCCTCCAATAGTTAGTGCAACAAATCTGCGCTGGCCCAGAGCAGCCTTCCCCAGCACCTCAATCTCTTCCAGAAGGATTTCTTTCAAAGCACAGGCTTCTTGCATACAAGCTAAATGAACATATTCTCATTTAAGAAGTAACTAATTTATGATGAGCAAGGGCTGAAAAGGAGACAGTTACAATGGAGGCATTGTAGCCAAGTGGTATCAGCATTTAGGTACAGCGTTTGTATCTGTAGATAAATAGCGATGCTCTAACAGTATTGTTCTGTCCGTCTGTGTAACAAGAGAATGGCACATACAGAGCCAAGTATATGGAAGGAAACCACGCTATTTTCTTTGAGACCTGCCTTTGTGCTATTTTAAGACAGCATCATTTTCTAATAGTGATAGCGGTAAGCTTGCTGTGGTTTGTAAACTTTTAACTCAGCAGTGGTCTGTGATGGAAAAAGAGCCCACCTACCTACATAAAAGTCATCCCCCTGCATCTTGCTTGCAGTTTGAATACTAGAAAAGCAGGGCTTTTTCAGCCAAATTAATATGTAAAAGCTGAACTATATCCAGTTGTGAGACATCTAAGGCAATTTTAGTGTCAGTCTTTGGGATTATGATTTACACCATGTATGCCTTTTCACTGTGGCATAGAATAGCTTTAAAGTATGTTCTGATTGAACACGTGCTGCTGCCATCTTTGTACTGGTATGGGCACAGTCAGAATCCACAGGCGTCTAGAGTAGACCTTAGTGTCTTTATTAGAATGTACTTTTTTTTCTTTATGACTTTGATTTACAGTTTTTGTTCCCTCTGAGTCAGTGAAAAAAAGACTAGAATTTTTTGATTATTTTTTTTTTTGTGGAAAAAGGCAAGAAAGTGTTATCTTTCACAAGCTATAGTCATTGGAAAATAAAAAAAAAGAGGTGTTTTGGTACAGATGAGACCTATGTACATCCAAGGAACGTTTCACAAAGCTTAGTACATAGCATTACTAGAAAGGAGCACAAAAGATAGAAGAATGTATTCCACAACTTCCATTCATATTAGCAGGTCTGATTCTGCAGCTGTGAGTATCAGTTTAATCCAGAAAAACCCTGATGGTCCAGCTAGAGAGAAGTGAGCATACCATCACGTTCATACCTTAGAAGAGAAGGGCAGAATCGGGCCCAGTGAATGCTGAGAGTTGGGCAGAATACAGCTGGTGGTATATTGCACAGAGGCTATTTGAGTTTAAGGCTTCTGTTAATATATACAGCTAGTTTGTGCAATATACTGCAGAGGTTCTGTGCATGTTTTATTGCTATAGAGGACAGTGCATGCATCGGTTATAGGCATTAATAGTTTTTACTGCTCAGTGTTTGATCGTTATGCTAATTTGCTAGCTGCAGAGCAGTTGCTGCAGACTACACTGATGGCATCTGAACAGATTAGTAGGACCTGCAGTTTGCTGCAGGGCAGCAATCCATGTGATAGAGATTAAGGGTCAAATTCTGCTCCCCTGTATACTGTTGTAAATATCAATAATCCAATTGATTTTATCAAAGTAACTCTGGATTTAAACTGGTGTGATTAAGGGCTTCTGACCTTGTTGGTTTGTTCTGTTTTTTAATACATACAATACTGAACAGCAGCAGTCTTTGTAATGGATAGGAGAGGAGTCTATAGAAGAGATTCCAATACATTGCTGAGATTTTTCGAAGGAGTCTAATAGCGTGACCCTTTCATTAACTTCGGTGGTCCCATATTTAAGTGTCTCAAAATCTCAGCCATACAGTATAAAATAGAAATGATGTTATAATGCAGTTTTGTGCAACATCCTCCAAAGAGAATGCCCTCATTTCAGACTGAGCTGTAAGGAAGAACAGCGTACTGCAGGATGTTGCAGAGACAGCATGATGCACAAGATACATAATGCTGATTATACAAGATGAACAGGCAAGCAAATGCAAGTAACATTAGTGGTTACTCATGGATTTAGTGCTTGACCTTATTACAGCTAAAGCCTGTAACAAAACTTCCCCCAGCTCTAAGGGGAGGAGAATCAAACCCTGCTGTTACACCCGTAGAGCACAGCCGTCTTGTACATGCTGCAGAGGGAATAGTGCATCGTAATGCAGATTACATTGGTTTGCTGCAGTGTCAGGGAATCTCCCGGTGGTGTGTGCTCTGTAATAGAAATGTCGCTCAGCCTGCCTGCTTTTATAAATAAGCACAGTTATTTTAATACTACTCTTGTTAAATTCACAGCTGCTAAAACAGCTCTGAGTGGCAGGGGTAAGCCAGCTTCACCTGCAGCCACTCTGGCAGGCTGCAGGATTTTGATGCTTGTTCCTCCGAGGAAGAACAGCAATCTTGTTCTCACACCTTCCACCTGACCTTGCAGTTCCCTTGCATGGCAAACGTTTCAGGGAGGCTCATGGTAGGGGTGTGGGACAGACCAATTTCTCCTTGCAAGGGGAAGCAACCTTTGCTTACTGTTGCCCTGCAGCTCTGCTATGTGCTTTGCCTCCTTGAGTGGAAGGAGCCAGGGCCTAGTGCCTCTCTTGGCCTTGGAAGTGGGTGCCATCACTGACAGTGTGGGTGGCTGCATGGGAGGCCAGGGGTCACAGAGCAAAGAGCAAAGCCCCCTGCTAAACCTGAGTCCAGGGTCTTGTCACCTGCCCAGAGCCACTTCTGCATCCTGCTTTAGGGCTGGTTGCACTGTGGGTAGGCCAGGGTGGCCAGCAGCCATTGACTTACTTACTAATGATTCCATAAATAATGTATGTGCCAGAGTTTAATTGGACAGCTACTGGGCCCTGTACCTGACCTCTTCAGGACAGGGTCTTTGAGCCTTGTGATCTTTTGCTCTTTGGATTTCAGGGTTGCATCAGCTGCTGATGCTTCCTGGGAATCTGGTCCTCCCATAGGTGACCAGTTATTGAAATGACAGTCACAAATATGATAATTGATACTTATTTTTTCCTGGTGCTTCATACAGGAGAGGACTTTACTCCCTTTTCCCATTTGCTAGAGGCAGTCATTGACAAAACACAGGCTGGACTGGTTGGAGAAAACAGTGCAGGCAAGCAGTGACCGTACGGTCTTACCCTTGTGCTCTGCAAGGCAAAACGTGGACAAGGCAGTGGCAATGTGGTGTCTTGGTGAAACCCTGACCTAGTACACAAGAGGCTTGAGCTCCTTCCCAGCCCTGTTTCTGGTCTGTTCTATTGCCTTTAGCTCCTCAACTGCATTCCTTGTTCCCCACGCATCTGGTGAAATTTTAAAATATTAGAGCCAAGGACTGTAGCATGTTACTGTGACATCTAATGAGGTAGGTAGGGCTTTAGTCTTTGGCTGGCGTTTTTAGGCCAGGTGCAAATGTGATTGGTGTTCGGTGCCCTATCTAGTTAGTTTTAAAACACCGTATGCTGTCCAGGTATGAGTCCAAATCTCTAGCAGTGCCGAGCATTGCAGCAGGTGGTTCTCAAACGTGGCTGTCAGTGTTGTCATACAAACAATGAACAGGTCCCACAGAGGAACACTGCAGAAAGTGTCCCTTCACTCTTGAGGTGTAGATAAATGTGGTAACTGTTTAGAATGCAAAATGTTCTCATTTCGTTCATTGCCTTGTCTCCTTTTTCTGTTCCACCCACCTGTTGTGCCTGTCATTAACTGAGAGTATAATCATTTCGGAGCAGTTGTTGCTTAAGTAAAAGTAGACATAAATGTTCATAGAATTTCTAGCATAACAGACAATATACTACTACTTTTATTGACAATGTTAGCTAATAGAAACAACAAAAATAACCTTTTACTCTTTCCTCTCGTCTTTGCATTATCTATGAATCTGGACTGGGCTCTGCTTAAAAATTATCAATAGATAGATTGCAGGGTCTATCCTCTGTGGCCTGTGTCCCACTGAAAGCGATGGGGTCACAGTCTTGTGGTAACTTAGACTGAAGGTTCTCTTATTAATGGAGTTGATGCACCAGTAATAAAGAGTCAGAGTTGAACATGTGGCTGAATTTGCCTCACTGAGTGTTCACCTTTTTGGTCTGAAAACTGATTGTGTTTACACTCCAGTTTCTGGAAGACAGCTACATGGAGCCCTGTGCTGTTGATTTTAATTAACTGTTTGAGTAGAAGCGGCCTCCGAAGGAAGCGTTGCGATTTGACCTCATTGAGAGGAAAGCTGTTGTGTTGTGCAATGGCAGTGATCAGTGTGCCAAGGCTGACTTAGCTTGCAGATCTGAGAAGTTTCTGTTAGCAGTTCCCCCATTCATGAAAAGAAAATCCCATTCATCTTTCTTGTACACAATCCTACCCTCTTCAGGTTAGAGGGATTTAACCCACAGCATTCAGAGTAAGAATTTTGAAGCAATCGGACTCATTTGCTTCCTTGACTATCCTATCATATCACCCTGACTAGCAGCTGCGTACTGACCTACTAGGACGGCTAGCCCTCAGTGCCTTACTTTATCTCCCAATTTTCTGCCCTCAAGAGCTAGGCTCTGTAGTAGGCCAGGGAAGTTAGAAGATCTGTGTGAGTGTCAAATGGATTTATGCAGCTTTGACACAACCAGAATCACTGCTTCTCAGCTCTGTCATTATTACTATAACAACTCAATTATTTGATTTCCAGTTGCTACTGTATTGTTGTAGGCACTGTATAAACATACAAAAAATGACGGCCTCTGCCCTGAAGCTCTTGCAGTCTTGCATACACAACGAGACAGAGACAGCAGATGGATGGCAATGAATGCGTATTACCAGACAATTAAAAGTATAAAGCGACAGTTGGGTTTTAGCCTCAGGTCCTCATGGCTGTCAGGTGCTGGTCTTGTGGTTACGTTCAAGTTTGCTTTCTCCTGGATGCAATAGGGCAGGATTGCTTGTGTATCACTTATGCAAGTGTATAGACTTTGTGTTTAAACAATGTAAAACATTGTTTTAGCGCACAGCTTGAATGAGACGAGAAGCCTGAGAGAACTAGTGGGAGGATTCTCCTGTGCCAGATAGAGCTGAATGGCTGCTGACAAAAGCCACTGATGGATAGTTGATGGTTTTCACTGCCCCGTCCCAGTTTCATTGCAGAATCTGGTATGAGTTATCAAAATATCAGCCCCATGATATCTCTGACTTCCGCTGTTGGCTTCCCCTGGTTACTCTGACCAACATAGTTTAATTCATAGAGATGCTGAGAAAAGGAGATGCTTGTAGATACTTACATTAACTATGGACATATGTAAGTATTCACATTGAAATAGTCAATGGCTACTATGAAGGCTGATTTTGATTCTGGGAGGTGTCTAGTCAAGCAGCAAATCCAGAAACATGATCTAGATAATTAGTCATACTGGACAGATAATGAACTCCAACAAAGAACACTCAAAGTCAACAGTTGTGGCAAGTTGTTAGCAAATATTCAAGATAAGTGAGGTATTCCAGGAAGTATTGCAAGTATTCTACTGTATAGTATGTTTGCATAAACCACCAGATAAGGCTGTGTTACACTGTTAAAACAATGTTTGGAAGTATCTATTTCTGATTGTTTTCGTTTATTCTTTTAATAGTTGACTTAGGCTTGGCTTGAAATCTTAATAATTTAACTAATTGTGGTTAGGCAATATGACTTTTCTCTGGTATGGCTGCAGTGGTAAAAAGTCATAGTACAAAAGCAGGTATAGTGATATATAGGTTATTGGTAGGTCATACTCTAAGCCAGGCAGGAGGAGGTGAGGATACTGTCAGAGCTCAGGAGGGGTTGCCTTGCAGGGAGGCAAGATTCAGCCATCAGCTGCTTCCAGCGGCTCCGCGCCTGCCTCTGGGCTCTGACTTCCTGCAGCTGATGGGTGGTGGTTTGCTTCTGTGAAGCACCAGCCCCTGCGAGGTCCTTCCAGGCATTTAGTGTGCAGTTGTCTGACTAAAAAGAAGAGGGGAGGGGCAGCATCATGGTGTTGCAAAGGAGGAAAAAAGAAGGGTAACATGCCTCTGCGTATCACTGTGCTCTAGGCAGTGCTGCAAGAGGTGACTCCCATTTTCCCTATAGGAATAGCGAAAATCTGCATAGAATGCCTTTAAGACAAGGTCTGCCTTGCTGGGGAGGTTTGTAGGTATCTTGGTATATAACAAAGCCATGCAGCTTCCTAGGGCAGACCAAGCCTCAGGCAAAGCTCCAGACAGGAGCAGTTGTGCTCCTGTTTGACACTGTGTGACTTGCTTTAAGAGATGTGGGGAACCACAAGCTGTATGGGCATTTGCTTCCTTCATAAAACCTAATGTGCTCTACGTGACACCAATGAACAGGGTTAATCATTTCTGGGAGGTAGCTCTGGGTATGTAAGTACCTCAAGGCACTGAAATTTGATGAGAAGTTGCTCTGATGCTTGTCTGCTAGTGTCAGTGCTGGAGTCTGATAGGTCACAGTTTTATAAAACTGGCCTCTCTTATTTTCATGTCTTGTTTTAAAAAATCAGTTTTTCTTCCCTTTCTCGCTTTGTTTCATTGCTGGCCAAAGCATGGTCTCTTCAAATGCATCATCCTGCATTGGCATTCAGTCTTTTCAGCTGTTCTTGATTTCAACAGACTTTGCAGAAGAGGTTATTTATATCACTGAAGTTTGCAGGATCTGACTTGTCTTCATCCATATGTAACTAGTAACTCTTTGATAAATTAAAGTTCTACCCAAGTAAGCGTGTAGAATCCCATCATCTTTGGGGTAAGTTCTTACTGGTTCTGGGAGAACATCAGCAAGGAACAGGTTTCTTGTAGTATTTAACAGACAAAAGAAACAAGCCATACCACCAATCTTTGATTTAATTCAGCCATAAGAACCAGTGCTTGTGTTTGTTGTGTGGAGTTGGAAACAATTACAAAAGTAGTTTTTTCCAACATTACAGATCTTTCCTGACACGCTGGCCTTTTTGTCTTATCAGATCTTTTTTTGTGGTCTTGGTGCTTTCATGTTATTTTCTTAAGCCCTCTTTGCTGACCCTAAACTTTTTGATATATTCTGCTTTTGAAGTACTAGTTATTATTGCCCATTTTGTTCTGGCTTCTCTGCTGTTGTTTTCTTCTTCTTGATGGCCTTGCAGACTGCTATCCAGTTGCTTTTAATGCATCTTCTATCTTTCTGAAGCTCCTTCAGAAATGATGCCTTATATGCTGTGAGATTGCATGTAATGAGGAATCTTTGCCTGTCCAGAGATTTTCTCCATGGGGCAGATTTGTGACTGGGCTTTGCAGGAATACCATGCATAAGGAGATGGTTGAGAATCTTGGATTTCTGTGCTGCAGTTGCAGGCTTTGGTGGGGAAAACGTGTAAGGTAAGTACTACAGCAAAGGAGTGCATGTGAAAGCAGTCAGTAAGCCTTTTCTTGTCCTGAGTTTCATGTAACTGTATTTTTAACTGAAATCAGTGCAGTAGCTAGTATACTTACACATGGCATGGGAAAGATGGCAGAACTGGGACTATAATTTTTACAGCAATGGGCTTGAAAAACATACCTTTACAAATTGTCTTTTCAGGTGAGCCTGTGCACGGTAGACCATGCTTCTCAGAAAACCTAGTTAGTCCAGGCAGAATGCCATATTAACACAGCTGTATTGCTTCTAGTTCCTCACTAGTGCTGAGCAAGCTTAGCTGGAATTATCTGCCTGGCTCTATGTGGCAGAGATTCGTCCTCCTCCCTTCCCACTCCTTTGGGTACTTCTCAATTCGGAAGGCACTGAAACGAGTGTGGCTCTTTCTGTACTGACACAGGTTGCTGGAACATGCGTACTGCCCTGTATTGCTGATCCACTCCTCTCTGTGAGCCTGGTGAGAATGACAGTTGTCAGCAGAGCATTGGGACTGCTGCCTTTGGGAATGCTGCTGCTTAGACTCTAAGGAAGGAGTACAAAGTGCTGTTTCTATGCTGTGGTTAAAAAGTAGTAGGGGTAATTAGACTTCTTTCTCCTTACTTTTCATGGTGGCACAAATAGCTTTCATTTTGAAAAGAATTAATTTTGAATCTGGAGCACATACCTCATCAGTTTGCTAGGAAAGTGAGACTTCGGGTCTGAAAACTTGGGAGTCTTAAGAAACACCCTAGCAAATAAATGGTTAACCAGTAAGGCAGAGCACAGAAATAGGATGGAGGAGTGTAATTACCATGGGATAAGCAAATGATTAGAGTGTTATGATGCTCAAAGTATAGCCCTAGAGTCAGGCACTTAATTATTAATATTATTATTCATGGATGGGTCTTTATGATGTGGGAAATGAATATTTCTGGCACTGGAAGGAGATGTAAGGCACCAGTTTAATATGCCAAGCAGGGCTTATGAGAGAGTGGTGTGCTTCATATAAATTAAATTTAGCCCTTAGCCACGTGTTCTCCACTGGGGATGGAGCCTTCATCCACTTGCTTCCTAAAGCTGCTCATTCAATGTGAAATTTAAAAAAAAAAAAAAAAAAAATCTTCTTTTAATATTTTTGCAGGTAAATCAAAATGTTCAAAATAGAGGAGAAAGATAGGTGAAGGAAGACATGGATAAAGGCTCTAGGCTCAGGGGAAGCAGTGCTGAGAGCCTGGTCTTGGTGTTGTGCGGAGGTCTGTTTTTCAGGTAACGCTGGCTGAGTTCTCCTTTCATTTGGCTACCTCATAACCTCACAAATCCACAGTATGCCTGTGATTAGCAGCACATGTTGGAGCAGACACGAAAGGGCACTGGCACAGCTTTTGTGCTGACATAAGCATCAGCTGCAGCATCCCCAAGGCCAGGCACGCTAACCTTTGTTTTGCAACTGTTGTCAAATCGGATGTGTTGGTGTGTATTTGTTGCATTCCTGTGCTGAACTCCTTCATAGCAAAGGCGTGTTTGTTTGGGACTTAGCTGTACATGGTAGTGATTTGGCTGATATATCTGTGGACCACTTTGGAGGCCACTGTGTAAAGGGCTGGGTTAGTTCTTATTTGTACAACAGTATAGGCTTGATTCAAATGGGCATCCCAAGCACATCCAGGAAAACCAGCAAATGAGATTGCTGCAGTGAAACAAAGGGAAAAGATTGTTTTACTTGGCCTTCAGTCACTCAGGGCCAACATCAGCCTTTGCAAACTCTAGTTTGTGAGCTGCTTCCTCTTGAGCAGAGGTGGACAATATGAATAAACATACTGCTTAGGCATTAGCTGTCCTTAGAGGAAAGGAGTTATGTCTCTACGTGGATAAGGGGGTGCTAGGTGAAGACTTGTCTCTAGGCAAGTAGTACATAATTTAGCAGGGGGAGAAGTGGTAGTGTATAAAGTGTTCTAGGGAATGGAGGCTGTGTGCATGCTGAGCATGCTGCCACACTTCTAAATGAGTGATGCCTGTTTTCTTCCCTGTGGGTAGTGTGGCTGTTGAAACTGTGTTCATCTTTCACTCCAGTCCTAAAATGATGTGTTCTTGCAAAGCGCCTGTGTGTGTGGTGGAGCAGAAGAGTGGGAGAGATGCTTTTCATCCTTCTTCTTTCCCTCTGTCTCTTTTTCTTTTTCCTTTATTACAACCCTGCTTTTTTGATCTTGCTTCCTGCAATATTATGAGGACTGCAATGGATTGCTATGGCAACTGGCCAACCAGGCCTGCATACTAAATGGAGACACCTCCATGAAGGCTCACAGGGGAAGAAGATAAAAGTGTAAACGAAGCAAACAAACAGAACAAACTCCCAACAACAGCAGTAGCAGCACTTGGATGTGTTACACTATGGGATGGGGGAACATAAAGAATGAAGCCCAGTATTGCTGGCAGCCTCAGGGCAAGAACTTTTTGTCAGGCACCAGCAGGATAGAAACATCGCATTCCTCTGCTCCCCCTTCACCACAAGCAGGCATCTAGCAGACATATTGGTCTGTAAATATAGGTGGACCACTAATTTGCAGGGAGTTGGGGGTATGGCTGTGTGAAGTCGGGGATGCAAATGTTCAATTATTGCAGCTTGACAGTGATGAATGGAGAGGGGAAGAGGGACTGCATGGCTGGGTTCCTCCTCTGCCTACTTCTCTTCTGGTTGGTCTGAGATGCATCGCTGTCCCTGTACCGGTTACTCTGGGGAGTGCTGGGCAGGAGCGAGGAGCATAGCAGAAGAAAAATGCCTGTCTGGCATGGGGCAGGGACAGCTGACAACAGGGTAGGTCTTCCCTGTTTAATGAAACAGGGCAGAGATGTTGGTTCCTAAATATCTGGCAGAGGAGGCAAGGAGGTGGGGACAATATATATTCCCCTGCCTGCATGCTTGGCTTTATCTCTGCCTTCATCTGTCTGCTGTATTGGGTGTCCCTCCAGTCTCCCAGCCACAAGCCCATATGGCAATTGCCCCTCCCCGCAACTGGAAGGAGCCAGCCTTTTTGCCAGAGAAGGAGGAGGGAGCGTGTGGTGGGAGGGAGGGGGAGGCTGGTGCTGCTGTTAGGGCCAGATGGCCCCGAAGGGCCTCCAGCAGCCTGAGGTGCCTCGTTGTGCACTGCTGTCTGGCTCAGACCTTTTCAGGCCTTTATCTCTGCTTTTCTCCTCCCAGCTCAATGGATGATATCTGGTGTAACAGGGACCACTTGAAACTGGCACTGCCATTAAAAGCGCAGGGGCACTTTAATCCTATGGGGCTGTGGGATGAACTGTGTGACCAAGTGTCCCCAGGCCAAGGGAAGCGGACAGCGTTTGGCCTTGTGCTGCAGTGGTGCAGCCTGTCTGTGTGTGCCTGCAGCCCAGGAAGACAAGCCAGGTACAGAGGAGTTCAGCAGATGTGCATATCTAGCTCTAGTCCCAAGCCAAGGCCTCTTAGAGCTCAGCACAGAGAGTATGACAGCTGGTGCTTTGGTCACACTTTTCTTTCAAAGAGATCCATGAGCCTTTCCCAGCTTTATTATCCTTGCTTTACTGAGGGCAAGCTCCCACTTGTCTTCCATGGAGTTGCATTGGTGCACATGGAATGAGAATTTTGCTCTTCACCCAGAAGGAAAGCCACTATGTGTTAAAACAACACATTTCTGCAGGCAGGGCAAACACTTACCCAGTCACCAGGCAGCTTCTTGAAATCAGGTGCAGAGACACAAACCTGATAAAGGAGCAAGCAAGATTCCATAGAACAGAACAGGTGACAGTGAATGCTAGAGAAAGAGGCAGACCTGCTCTTCCATAAAACATAGCTCTCTTTATAAATTAATGAACCCTGCTGAAAGACAGTGTGCAATGAACGAAATGTGAATTTAGCAGTACTTTCACCCAATTTTAATGATTTGGAACAATGCACAGATAATCAAGAAATGTTGTTGTTCTGGGGCTTCGATTCTGGCAGTAATATTTGCAGACGCTTACCAAACTGACAGCCAACAGAGTGGCTGTGCTGTCCTGCAGAGCACTGCTGTGACAGTGATAGGGCCAGCACATTTATGGCATGATTCTACTTGCAGTGCTCCATACATATCAGCCTGTCTTTACAGTATGTCGTTGCTGCAGAACTAATGGCTTTTTTTTGTCTTGGCGTCCTTCTTGGCCTGTTCTAGATAGCCACACTACAAAACTGCAGGTGAGCTGACTGTGCTGCTTTATTTGCCACCAGCCACACTGTGAAGTTGTTGGGGTTCACATCCTATGGCTCTCTGTGCTGCAGTAAGATGAAACACTCTTGAATACGTTCTCCATTGAGTTTGTCTGTCCCGCTGTGTATGAAAGTGTTGGAGAGCTATTGGAACTTGAACAATTCAGTGGATTTGAGTTACCAAAATGAGAACACCTGTGGTGTTATAAACCCTCCTGGGCTCCAAAGTCATTGTGGGGCTGCTTGTGGCAGACTTACTGTGTGCATGTAGCAAGTGACTCTCATCCCATTGCTATGTGCGCAACATTAACAGACTTGTTAAATCTGAGATGCTGAGCAAAAGATTTGCGCCACTGATTCTTTCCTCTGCTCCCTGTGGCCAGGATATAGCTCACACATTTGCATTGTATCATTGTGGCCTCCTCCTGCTCTGTGATCTGTGCCCCAAATGGTTGTCGCCATCATGTAACCAGATAGTCTTTCACACGTAAATGAAGAAGACACTTCAAAGATTTGCAGAAATGGTTCCTAATGCATTGGTGGGGTGGCATATAGGGGCTAAAGTAGGTGATGGAGTCAGCCTCCTGTCTGTTTCACTGGTGGTGTTGGTAATACTAAGATAGCAGGAAGCATCTCAAATACTGTGATTGGTAACAACTACATGAATATATAACTAGAGTTTCTAACCGTTTATAAAGTGCATTGAAGAGGGAAGAGCTATAACAAGTGTTCTGTATTAACCTTACTGCTGCACACAGGCCCCTTTCGGTGTGGTAGCTACGTAATAATCCTAGATTCATCTCTGAACCTCTGCAGAGGCTGGGGAATGCTGATCCCAAGGAGTGAGCCTGAGGAGCTCTGCAGGAGCCAGGCTTTGAATGCCAACGTCGTGTTCCCATGAAATTCTGCATCTTTCCAGAAGTGGGCTTCAACTCTGTGGCCCTTTCACAAGATACTTTCAGTTGATTTTCCTTTGCCAGTTTCAGTATGTTGTTATTCCATTCGTAGGGCTGTACCAGGCTCCCTGTGGTTGGTAATTAAACATGCTGGAAATTCTTGTGCTTTCATTTTTGACCAGAGACCCTAGGCTGGCTGGCACAAAGGGATAAGGTTTGCTGACTTTGGTGTAGGAGGCCCTGAGTTCAGATTCGCTTCCCTTTCTCAGCACTTTTCTCTTTCTAATGAAAACAATAAAAACAAGAGAGATGTGATCAGAAAGCACTTGACAAGTACAAAAATATTGGAAATGGGATGTTTGCTGCAAAAATGGGATGAAGTTAGAACAGGCTGAGCCTTGAAATGGGCCAAGTTAAATAAGCAGCAAGTGCTGATAACTTGGCCCTTTTTTTTTTTAAGGTTCATACACCCACATATGGGATCTCAAAAGGGTGAGCCAATGTAACCCTAATTGTATTTTATTTATCTTGGCTGTTTAAACAGCTCACCATGCTGTAACTTGGCCCCTTCCACAGTGATTGCATCTTTATACAGTTGACCTTTTCTTCCCCCTCCATTTTTTTTGTATGTGCTACAAGTTTTCATGTCAGATACAATTATCTGAACCCCTGCAGGCTGTAAGGATAAGGTTTCAGCCATTTTTGGCAATGGGGTTCTTTCCCAGGGCTGCAGATGCGTTAGGTGAACCAGATGTACTCAGATAAGTTTGTTGCAATTTCTCTCTGTTTTTGGGTTGTGCTTCAAAGGATGGCCTCTGCACTTAGGGGTTAGTTGCCTTATAAGTTGTAACTTATATTTTCATCCTTGTGATGATGGCATTTTTCATTCCATTGAAGCCTGGTTTAAACTATCATGTTCTTGTAGGTTCCCTTCCAGAACTCGGGATGTGACAGTTGTATGTGTTTGTTGGTATGTAAGTGCTTGGACGAAGGTTGAAAAATAAAATATTCAGAGATGTTTGGGAATCAGAGGCAGCTCTGCTGCTGCTGTACTGTATCACCTGCAGCAAGCTCTGTGTAAGGGGCTGCTCTGTAGTGGCATCGGATTTACTGGAAAGATAAAGACACTGCCTGAGTGTTAAAGCTGTGTGTGTACCACTGCACAGCTGGCCTTCTGCTGCCTTCCCCTGCTGCCCCCCCGCCCCCCAACCCAACCACTCCTGCAACTGCATCTTAGTCCGATTCTTCCAAATTACTGATGGGCTAGAAAGTAGACAGTTTGAGCTGGTTAATTAATTCTGTTTTATTTTTATTATTTATACTGAGAGACTACAAAAAGGTGTCTGAGGTCGGGTTACCCCTTTCACTAGACACTAGAAAAGCACATGGGCAGGACACTTTATACTTTGATTTGGTTTCTATCTCAGTAGACAAGGGTAGGGAAGAAAGACATGTGCCTCCGATTTTGCGGAGCGAGAGCAGGGGAGATGGCGAGTAAGGGATTTGGCCAAGGCTGCGCAGAGAATCCTGCTGACCCAGGAAGTAACATCAGCTTTCCCCAACCCCTGTGCAGGGCCTGTATCACAGAACATCCTTGGTTATCACTGAAGCTTTCTCTTTTAACATTTCTCCATCTTAGTATTTCCATGCTGAGTTACAACCTCTTTTCTTCCCCTCCCCATCTCTTGCTGTCTCATCCCATCTCCCTGGACTCAGAGCCACAACACCAATATGTGCTAGGAACAGCATCATTTTGGAAACAGAGCACAAAATGTGTTTCAAGTGACAGTCCTGTTCACCTGCACAACTCGTAAGGGGTGGAAGGGAAGTGCAAAGAGCTCACTTGGCTTCTTTGTGTCAGTGAGTTGGTGGGTGTTTGTCTCCTTTCTGCAGATGCTACTCAGGAGCACCTCCTGACTTCTGTTAGAGCCCCGTTCCCTGACAGAGCCACAGGCCACATGCTGAACTCTGCTAAGCCCCAGCTGCACTGGACTAAAGGCCGTCAGAGCCCATAGTGCTCAGACCCCTCAGGAATTGGCTGCAATTTTTTTTTTTAATTTCATGTTTTTGTCTGTTTGGGAGGTGACCAGTGGCACTCAATGTGGGTCAAGCCTGGCAAACTGATCTCCATGGCAACCCTTAATGAATGCCATTGGCTCAGTGGTTCCATCTCTGCATCTCATTAAATTTCAATGACTTTCATGGGGCTCGGACATGTAATTAATATCAAACACATGGTATTCAAAACAGCAGGCAAAGTGTGGAGGAGCGGGAGAGTAATGTGGGGGTAATGTTTGGGCTCTGTCCCCAAACACCACAGGAACAGACAGCCTGTGAAAAAGAAGCGAAAGGCAGAGCCTGGAGGTGACTGCTCACGGCCTGGTAGAGTCGTCGACAGGCTCTGTAGCCCGGTTGCTTTGGTGGAGACTGGGAAACAGTTCTGTGAACTGGGGCTGATGCCTATGTGTTAGAGTGGTTCTCAGTTGCCTTGTGACCAGTGGCCATCTTGCTGAAGGCAACACAGTCCCATTGTAGGAAATGGGGTCATATGTGTTGGCTAAAGGAAACTCCTCAAAGGCCAGGGAGATCAGAGGAAGTGGCACAGGGCAGGAAGACGACTTCAGTTGCATTTCTTTGATTTCTTTTCATTGTGTACAGTGCAGCCTCTGTGGCACATCACAAACTCTCCCCATCCCTGGCACAGCAGCATCATGGAATAGCTTCCAAAGTCCTCAGAAGAAACCGCTGTGGACTGGGAAAAATCTTGTGCTTATTGTTAGGGTTGGGTGAATCATAAGACTCTCTTCAAAAGCAAGCAAGAGAAATTCAGGCCAGAGATGGAGCAGCAGGAGCAGCACCACAATGTCAGCATGGAGACCACCTGAGCTTTGCACCATCCGGCTGCACAGTAGGGCCACGGGATGCTCATTCTCTAGGGGAAGGGACAGATGCCAAAATACAAGGGGGAGTGGTGAGGAGTGATTTTTGGGTTTTGCCAAAATGAATTTGAGTTTCCTGGGGTTTGCCTGCCTCTAGTGAAGATCTCAGTTGATTCAGCTGTATTAAAATCTTGCAGCATCTTATCTCCCACAGATTAATGTTATCAGACACGAAACAAAAAGGTGGGGGGTGGGGAATGGAGGAAATAACCTCTGCTAATTACTAATATGCAAAATGAGTAATGAGATGAAGAAATAATGTGCTATCAGATACAATCCTGGGGTTTTTAAAACGAATTATTTCATCTTCAGCTGCATTGCTGCTATTCCCCAGGGAATAATATACAATTCCCACAAGGATATGAAGGTATAATTCAGTGGCAGCTCTGGTGAAGTTATATTCGGTTTAATGAACGTTGGTGGGAAGCTAAGATTGAATTATTGCCTGAGTGCTCTGTCAGGTTGCCTCATGTTGTTATGCAGGATATAAAGAAAATTATTATTGACAATACTAAGGAGATTCATTTTGTCTGAGTGAAGGAGGCAAAGGAGGTGTATTGAATATGTGACGTAGTGGGAGAAGGTTAATCATGACTGTAATGTGGGATGGGGAGATCGATCATGCGTGGATCACAGGGATGGATATTTAATGTGTATGTGACATGGCAGGGGAAGTTTTACTGGCTAGGATGCACGGAAGGGACAGAGTTGGAGGCAATAACAATGACTTACTGTGTGATTAGTAAATAACAGCTTGGGGAGGATGGTATTCAGGGATCTGTGTGCCCACTAGAAGGTGCAGCAGTAGGGGGAGAGTGAATGGGATTTCCAGCAGTTAGGCTAAATTCAAGGCGTCTCTACACCTGTAAAGAAAACCCAGGCCTCTGCAAGCTTGCAAATGGCAGTCGGCGATTTACCCAGGTGCTGCTCGTCCTCTCTTGCCGTTAGGTGGCAGCATCTTGATGTGCAAAACCCGCTCCTGGAGCGTTAACAAGAGCCTTTTCACTCCGGGAGTCCCAAAGGCATCTCCAGAGGTTTGTGAGGTCAGACTCGCATCACCTATTCACACCAAGAAATACTGTGCCCAGGTTCCCCATGGGGGCCCAGAGTGGTTACAGGGTGGTTATGGCCTCAGGTTGCACCAGGGCAGGTTTAGATTGGATATTAGGAAAAATTTCTTCACCAAAAGGATTGTCAAGCATTGGAACAAGCTGCCCAGGGAGGTGATTCAGTCACCATCCCTGGAGGTATTTAAAAGTTGTGTGTGCGTGTGCAGATGTGGCACTCAGAGACATGGTTCAGTGGTGGACTTGGCAGTGTTAGGTTTACAGTTGGACTCGATGATCTTAAAGGTCTTTTCCAACCTAAACAAATCTATGATTCTATGGTGCTGCAAGTGAGGTGTGGCAGAACTGGAACCTAAAGTCAGTTTCAGTAGGTCCCAAGTTGTGTCTTTACTTTCTCCATGTGTTACAGCTGGAGACTCCAATCCCATTCTCTGGGGCGGGGGGGGGTTTGCTCACAGCTTGCTGGGAGACCAGCTCAGAGCCTGAGAAGGGTGATGTTGTGACATGGTGACACATGTCAGATGAAGGATGACAGAGATTCTCAGGGTATCTTTGTACTGTACAGACAGATGAACCTTGGAAGCTTTTGGTATAAAGCTGGAGGGCAACAAAGAAGATGATGGAGAGTTTTCTGAACTGGCCTGGCACTTGCTCTGGGCTCCATATCCTGCACTGGAATAGGCTTGCTGGCCTGCAACTGTGGTTGCATGTGGCATGAGGGAGTACTCTTGTTCGCTCTCTCCAGCAGTGAACAGATGATGCTTAGACTTATTTAATGTATCTCATTTTCTAGTCTTCTGCCTGCTTCTCCTTCTCTAAATACCTGTAATATTCTATTTCTTTCTTTCTTCCCTTTCTTTCCTTTTCCCAGCCCACTCTGCTGCTTACAGGAGCATAGACAAATTGAGCTGAAAAGGATCTCAAAAGAGAATCAGTTATTCACCTGACTCAGGGCAGGCTCAGCTTTCCCAGTGCCACTCCTGCGAGGATGTCCAGCCTGTTCTTAGAGATCTCCAGGGGCAGAGCTTCTGCAGCCTCCCAGTCCTTACCATAAAAAAATGACTTCTTGGTGTCTTACCTGGACTGTCCTTGGTTCATTTTACATCCATTTTTATTACATCGACCATGGACTTGGAGAATAGATTGCCTCCTGCCATTGCCACATCCTTTTCTGTGCGTCAGTACTTCAGTCATATTTCTCCATAGAGTTTTCTTATTCCTCAAAAGTATAAACTGAACAACCTCAATTCCTGTAACTTTTGCTTATAAAACAGATTTGCTTAAGCTATCATCATTCTCATTGCTCTCTTCTGGGCTCATTAGCAGAGGAGGATGGGCATCAAAATTTTGTTTAGTTAAGGTACATTTGCATATGAACTTAGCTAGCCTCCCTGGCTCAACAGAGAGTAGTAGACTGACAGCCCCACCAGTTCTAGGTATTTTCATGGACAGTCTTGACTTGAATCAGAAAAGGGAGATGTATAAAAAATGCAGAGTAATTATGTGCAAAACTGTGCAGAATTAGCAAAATCAGTTTTTGCTAAAACCAGGTTTGAGTATCTTTGAGATCTCCCTATCTGTCAAATTTAGTTGACATTGGCCAATGAGTTACCATACACTACATATTGTTTATTAGTTGTATCATAATAAATATTGATAAATCACAAAATTATTAGTGGATAGACTTGCACAAACATGTACTTATGCATAGAGCAGGATTGTGTAAGACTTGTTTTCTCAGGAAACCAGTCGATAAGTAATGGATGGTTTGGAAAGAAGAATCTGAGCATTTTCAAACTTCCAAGAAACATTTGCTTAAAAATAGACATTAGAAATGCCTTTAAAATTTTTTTATCAAATATCTTTCTTATCTTGCCCATTCCTACACAGGAAATTAATGATTTATTTTTCAGGATTCCAGGTCACAGAATTCTCATCAAGATCTCATTGCACACACACAGAAGGTAGAGGTCATTGATTTGAGGGTTTGATTCATCAAACTTTCCATATTGAAAAATGTAACCTCGAATTTTGCGTACCATTAGAGCAAAGCGATGTTTGCATCTGGAGCACTGTACGAGGCCCATCTTCAGTATGGAATAGAATCGGCACCTATTAGAAGGAAATGAATGTGTTGAAATCTAGTGTAAACTATTATAAGCAAAGCAGCTGGTGGTCCTGTTTCAGCAAATTCCATTAGCTTACAAAATAGAAGATCTGTCCAAAAATCCTTTTCACATTTTTTCTTGTTGTCCACAAACAACTTCAAAAGCGGATTAAATTCAGTCTCCTTGGACCTGTCCACCACATTTCGCTTTCATATTTTATTGGAAAAAAATCCTACAACAAAATATGGAGATGATTGTTTCATTTTCTCAACCTGTCACTCACAGCGTTTGATCTGCCTGTTCAAAGTGCAGTCAGTTGCAGTCAGCATGCTTCCATTACAGATGGGAGGAGCGCCCAGTCCAGACCATCTAGAACTTTTCCAGTGGTGGGATTCAGAGCAACGTGGAACATTTTATTGGTTTCCATCTGCTGAGATGAGAAGAGTGACAGGCAGAGAAATAAATAGACGGAAACAAATTCTCTCATGGCCAAACCAGAAGATATTCCCATAAATCACAGAATACTTTGAGTTAGAGGAAACCACTGAAGGTCATCTTGTCCAATCTTCTGCTCAAATTCCTCATTAAACATACCTGAATTTTGGTATCCTAGGCCTCACCATCACATTCCTACAATGATTTGTTTTGGTTTGCTTTTTAAGATTTACCAAAGTCTCATGGGTAGCTTTCTCCTAGTGCAGTTCTGCTTAGAGCATCTTACATTCTTGATATTTCTCTTTAGTGCGAATGGCAAAAGACAGTCCTCGGACGCAAAATTTGGATCTACATTCAGAATCATAATTGTAGGAAAAGTCTGTGCTAAAATGGAGCTGAAGTTGAGACTGTGTATCAGTAAAACATTGCAATATGTATCGTTCCAGAAGTGTGCATTACATACCCAGGAATTCAGAATTGAGAGAAAACTTTAAAGGAATCCAAATAAAGGAAGGAAGAGCAAAACATCCTAAAATACCCAACTCTACCTTGTAGAGAATACAGATTTGTTACTATCATAGAGATGTCATAGCGCTTGTGGTCAAAGTTAAACAGATATTAAGGCACATGAGATTTTACACATTAGAATGTTTTTTTTACTAGGATCAGTCCAGAACTAGATGATCTTTAATGTCCCTTCCAACCAAACCATTCTGTGATCATTTGGAGCATGTTAATGATAGAGATGGGTATCACATTTCTTAATACACCTGAATCTTAGTTTTTCTTCATGAGCCGAATAGTAAAATATATTTGTAAATTCACCAGTAATTCCTACTGTAAAATCAGAATTCAAAGTTTTTATTCTAAGAAGATACTAAACTTTTTCTTATGAAACAAAGACATTTGGTTTTTAGGAATGTCCATTTAACGACTCTGCTCTGAACTTGTGTACCTGCCATGTGAATGGGGTGGATGTGGATTGATGTATGGAGAGAAAAGCAAAGTCTGTCATGAGATTTGTTTTTCTGCAAGTGTGGTGGTCACAGACCTGATGAGGACCTGGCAGCACCTTACTCATACCTGAGAACAGGCACAGAGTGATCACATTTTAATGTTTGGGTGTGGTTTTTTTTTTTATGGCAAAATATGTGAGTCACAGGCAGGACATGCCCCCAGTGTTCAGGTACTGAATTGGCTTGTGTGAGACTTTTTCTTACCTCATCCCTGTCCCCAGCTAGAGTCTTGCACATCTATTTACATCCTATCAAAGTCAAAAAGAAGGTTGTTCCTGAAAGCAGGCTTTTGCTTTTTCCTTTGTTTTGGGGGGTGGGGGAAGAGGAGGATATCTGCAGAGATGCTAATTCTAAGCTTTCTGGCATAGAAAACAGTTGCTGCATCTCATCAGATACCATTTTGACTACTGCAAGGGAAAGGTGCTTGCTGAAATCTGTTGCTGCCTGCTGGAGGCCAAAAAAATGCTAGCAAAGACAGATAAATTAGAAATGCAACAACTGTGTTCCCTAGCAAAAGGCTACTGTAGTTAAATGTGGAGAAGCAGTGGGCTTGTGGACTGAAAAGGGAAACCATAATGGGAAGATGCAACCTGTAAAGGTCTATTACCCTTCCTTCTAGCCTTAGGTCAGCGGTGAAGGAGACTTTAATTCTCCCATGGTTGCTGCAGGATGCTTGTTCTTCGACCACATTGTGACATTATTATGCCTAGCATAGATGCTGCTTCCTGACGGAGGAACTTGTTCCCCATTTTCCCAGAGTATTGGTGGAAGCAAACTCTGTATCTCAAACCCACCTGTCCTAAATCTCGTGCTTGGCACCCATGCCATTTTTTTTGTGAGCGGGAGGTACCCACTTTGGCCTGGCAGAAAATCAAACAGGTTAGCACAGCTTTGTCTTGGGTATTGAAGGATGGAGAGAAAACCAGCTGCTGTGAAGCTGGGGGAGGAGACTTCCTTCAGCCAGAGCCCTCTGAGCACTAGCGCATGACACCCGGTATTGACACCATCTGATCCAAGCTTGCAGCAGGGAGTCTGCGTAGAGTCCCGAGTCAGGTGTCTCTGCTATTGCCTTGGGTGTGGCAGTTCCCTCGTTTCCCATTCAGGGGCCCAAAATTGCTAAGGGATTGGCATGGATGGGGAGCTGTGGTCATTGAAACAACTCAGGAGGTCTGGTTTCCAGCTTCTGCTTACAGCTCCCTGCCAGGGATGCCAGCTGAGCTGCTGGTAGTGTGGAATGAAAAGCTGGAAGCCCAAGGTTTCCTGAGGCTCCTGCCCAGTAACTGTTCTGGCAAATGAAGTCTTGTCACTGAAATACAGTTCCAGCCTCGTGTCTGGAAAGAAGGCAAGGCCCTTTTCCTATGTGCAGATCTCTCTCTCTCTCTCATATTATCCAGTCAGCGTGTTTGGGGACTCTATGCATTAAGTAGATTTATGTGTTTAATAATTATTAGTTTGAAAGATTTACAGTGCCCTGCTGCTGTTCCTGTGACTCTGCCTCCCCAGGGGGTTAAGAAAGTGAAAATCTTTCATCAAGAGAAAGGAAAATATTAGAAACTTTAAATCTTCCATCATTTGGAAAATAGGTTGTGGAGAGAATAAACACACGTTCTCTGAATGTTGCTATGCTAGGTGAGTACGTGCTTATGACTTGGGGCTGCACGCTAGGCACGTGTTTAGGGAACGTGTAAAGGTCTGGATATGTTTATCTCCTCCCTCTTTGCTTTAAAAGAGACATTTGGACAAGCTAGGGAGCATAACCAGAGGAAGCTTCACAGCTGTCCTGCCACCATTTTGCTGTGCAGTGACGATTTCATAGAAAGAAGCAGTCCTCATTTATCAAGAAATAAAGAGTGGGATTTACCTATAAGAAGATATAGCTACTTTTAACACAGCCTCACTCTTTTATGTCATCTTCAAAGCTGTCTCTTGGTCTGTGCTCATACTATCTCCAAAGCTAGCTCATGCCAGGGCAAGTCATGCCAGTGTGATCTAGCCATTTTAGTCTCCTTTTCATGTACAGTGATTATAGTCACTATGAAAGCAAAAGGGAACACAAAGGGGAATTTGAGAACTGAAATGCTTGTACGTGAAGTATATTAACATATTCCTATCTGGATTTGGTGCAAAACAAATGCAGATTTGTTAAATAATAATACTAGACACATGAGGTGTTTGGAATGCAACTTATAGAAATTGAATTTAAATGACCCATTTTGAAGTGAGTGTTACATTTGGAAAGGAAAAGAAAACCACTCTGGATGATATAGTTATTTATTAATAAAAGCGTTAATTAATTTTGTGCTAATCCTGATTACCTACAAAAATTAGAGGCTGCATAGTAGAACTTAAGGAGAAGTAGCATGAAACTGGAAAATGTGTGATGCTTCATCTGGGAAGAGAAAGGTTAGGGAAAATTTATTTAGGAAAAAAAAAATTTAGGAAGTATCAAAGTTCCTGCCATAAAACAAGTCCTGAAATCACAGGAATAACGGGATTGTATAGGAAACATAAATGAAAGAAGTGCTCTTTAATTTGGAACTAACCTTAGTGAGTGCCAAGGACAAGAACTGCGTGGTGAAATGACAGAGCTCTGAGAGACAAGCAGGCTTTATGTCATTTGAACATTGACCTCTGAGCACCTATTTAGACCAGCTCTGCAGTCTCCTCCATCAACTCACAAGAAGTCTCTGTCGTCTTCCCACCACTGACCTGAGCAGTTCCAGTAGCCCTGGTAGGAAGAACTGAGCTGTCTGACCTGATTTGCACACCTAGGCATGCAGACTGCAGTCTTACTACCAGGCTACTACTGACATTCAGGGGTCTGCGGAACATAAGTTTATCTTGAAATTTGGCAGCACAGAGAGGTAGATAATATTTGAGTGAAATTGGAAGAGTTTGCCAAAATGCCCTCAGGACCTTAGCAAATTGCAGCTTTTGAAGGACTAAGCTGCATTTTTTGCTTGTGATTTAATTTTAAGAAACCCTGTGGAAAAATCTCTTTGTAATTGGCCTTGCAACCTTAGGTTGCTAATTGAGATCTGACCAGCATGGTCAAGACAGACTCTCAAACTTTGGTCCATGGACAGCCGTCTGGAGGAGCAGATAACAAAAAGCCTGCAAAACAGACCCTTTGTATACAGGGGATTGAATACAGCGTGCTTCAAGAGCACAAGTGTCAGTAATGTAGCATGTCTGCCACCTTTTCCTGCAGTAGCAGCTTCTGGTGTGACATGAACAAGTGCGAGGAGTGGCTGGTGTCTGGGCTCTGGCTGGCCCACCCTGAGCACCAACAGGCAAAGAAATCCAATCCCTGCTCCTGGTGCAGATGAAGAAAACCCTTCATGGACACTACAATCTGATGAGCTCACTGTGTTGAGGAGGGTGCTTAGCAGGCTGCATACAAAGGTTTCATGTGGTGCAAGTGGTTTGCAGGGTTCAGGGTTCAGGATGCTCTGGTTATGGAAGAAAGCTGCTCTCATGTCTGATAGGTGAAGAATGTGGAGGGCTGTTTCTAAGCTTGGCGTAATCTGTAGCCTGACTTCAACTGGTTTGCTTTTTACTGCAGTCATAGCAATGAGGTCTTGCACTCGGATAACCAACTCATAGCAAGTTGCTGCTATCGTACTGGTAGTACCTGACATATTCTGTGCACCTAGCTTTACTAGCCTCTTGCTTGTAACTGCAGGGCTATGCGGGACTGGAAAGCCCCTTTTCTCCTACAGCAGGGCTTGCAAGTGTCAGTGCTCTCTTGCCATCTGAGCTGAAACCCTTCTTGCATGTGTTACATTTTAACACCTTTAAGGAGTAAAAAATCACACCGTAGGGGGATGCTCTGGCCAGAAGTGGCCATTTGCTAAGCTATGTTTGCGGTCGCAGAAAGACCGAGAAAAGGACAAATGGAGAAGAGAGGGTTTTCTGTTAATGGGAGGGGTGGTATGTGTGTGTGGCAGTGAAGATGCATGTGTGCACAAACGTGCTTGAAGGTCTTCATTGTGTCTGAATATTTGTATTTATTATGCTGGAGTTAAACATTTGTTTTCTTCTGCTGCTGTTAGCTTTACTTGCTTTTTGTGCATGCTTCATGACATTAAACATGCTTGTTGATGAAAGTAGTGCATAAATACCTTTATGTGCCTACAGCCTTCAAGGGATGTATAAGGACATAGGACTTTTCAGTATCCTACATATGAAATGCTTGCTTCAGTCTTCTTTTTTCTCTCTAAAGAAGAAATAATTTTTTTTTGGCCTCTCTGATTAGTGCTTATTGGCCAAAGCTGTCTCAACCCTCTGTGGCTGTAATCTGTTCTACTGATATCAGACATCTTCAGGAGACTGGAGAGGCAGATGAATCATTGTCTTACCATCATTGCAGCCAGGGTGCTGCAGTCTGTGTCCCTGCTCTGGCTCCCAAATGAGTAGTGGACAGACTGATTTTGCTTTCCAAAAGCCCCCTATTCCTCAAAATACTGGGAGCAGAGGAGACGAGATGCTTCCTGGCATGGTACTACTTAGGAAAAGCAGATTTTTGAGTCAGCTCCTCGTCTTGTATTTTTGTACCCTTTCTGACTTCAAGCCAGAGGTGGTATATCTGTGCTAGGCACTCAGTTCCATGGTAACCCAAGGGTGTCTTGGGTCAGCCCCTCTCAGTGACAGTCTCCCAAGTACCTGTCTTCTCATACCTTTAGAACAGAAGACAGGAGTCATGTTTCTTCAGATATGGCTGGAAGATGATCAGGATTGTCTGAAGCTCTGGCTCAGCTGTGTGTGATGTGTACAGGACCCCACCTCAATAAGAGCTGAATTGAAAACTTGGCCCTGTTGAAGTCAGTGGGATTGTTTCATTTGAGTTACTTCATTACTTAAACCCATCTCTGGCAAATGCTGAAGATTTATAGTTGTCTCTTCAGCATATTCTTAATGCATTTGCAACACACTTGTAATAGGACTACTGTTTTATTATCATCCTTCTATAGTCACTACAATTTTTCTACTTTTAAGATAAGAAAAAGCTATGATTTAATATTTTTAAATGGATGAAATTAAAATAGGAGAGCTACACTATAGGCAATGTGTCAAAATACACTTAAAAGCATGTGGCTGCATTTATATATTTCTGCAGGTGAAATGCAACTTCATCCTTTCAGTCCCAAATAGGAACATGTAAGGAATATAAGGACAAACAATGTCTCCTTGTAAGAATGGAGCTCTGTTGTATGTTTTTCAGCAGGCTGTGCTGACTAGAGAACAAGACAGTTGCTGTTTATGCAGACAGTTCATTCATAGAAATGTAAACACGATGAATA
This sequence comes from Cariama cristata, assembly GCF_000690535.1. Lineage (NCBI taxonomy): Eukaryota > Metazoa > Chordata > Aves > Cariamiformes > Cariamidae > Cariama > Cariama cristata. The sequence continues at coordinate 50,755 of NW_009605137.1, forward strand.
GCAAAGGAGGGGAACAGTGATAAACTGTCTGTGCCACTTAGGTGCTGCTGAATGAGTTTCTGCCTCCTCAGCTTGTATGAGAACCTGGGATCTCTGGCACTTGCCATTTACAGCACCATCTTGTACGATGACCTGGTGACTCCATGCTGAAAAAGAGCACTCAGGATTAAAAAGGTCTTTCTTGGCTTTTTCTGCCTTTCTTTGATAACTTTGCATAGAAAAATGTAGCTATACCTGAAGAGGATTAGCCTGCTATGTATCTGCGTCGGTTATTATTCTATCACTCTAGATAGAGAATTGCATTCCAGCAGTTTACTGAATTCTTCTGTCGGGCAGTTGTGACAGTGTTAAAAAGTAGGTCATTTGAATGCATTGCTGATAACAGTAATGGATTCACACATCAGCTGGCTGCTCCATGCACATGTAACCCCTGCCCAATGTCACCTCCAGAGTGGTTCACTCCCACACAGTGGAATGTGCCATTTTGCTAATGCACATATGCATACTTTGCATTTGAAACTAAGGAGAGCTGAGAGCTTAGAAAATGCTGGTAATGGCTATTCTCTACAAAAAAAAAATCTCAGACCTGGGCTCTGTTACCAGCCATTCGCGAAGGCTGCTTGACTGGGATATACAAAGTGGCATCAGGATTAGAACTTGCTTGAAAAGTTATATATTGCAGGGAGGCTGTTTTAAAAGAAAAAAAAATAATTAGAAACCCTCTTGCTATCTTTCTGGATTACACACACCAGAGGATGCATGTTCAATAATGTCTGTGGGTGCTCAGTCTCTGCAGCACACTTTGGAGCATCCTTTCTACTTCCCCAGCTGCGCTGCAGTCTGTACTGGTGAAATGGGGTATGTGGCTGACACTGACCCAGCTCCACAACCAGCATGGGCTGAAGTGACGGGGATGCCTGGTGCCTAGGAGGTGCAGACTCTGTAATCAACAGCTCTGCATTGCTTTGCTTGAGTAGTTGTTTCTTCCTACTTTCAGGATAGCTTGAAAATAACTTCTGAAGGTTGAAATCTTAAATACTATATATACTTCCTTCTGCTGTCCCCCAAACAGCCTAAAGCGATGACAACAACTAGAGCAGGCAGGAGCTGTGGGTTACACTTGCATGTCCTGCTGTAGCTGTAGTTGAACCACAGGAAGCAGCAATAAGCCCCTGCCCTCCCCAGGCCAGCTCAACAAGCAGCGTTGAGTTAGGGAGCAACTGCAAACGTAGTTATGCTAGCAGATCAGAAAGGCAGTGGCAGAGCTTGGGCTAGGGAATTAGCATCATCATTTGGCTGCAGCATGCAGAACAAGAGGTGTGACCAGAGACGGTTTTAGCCACTGTAACCGTCCTCTGGTGGAGCAGGCTTGAGTTCCCATGGAGAGGATGGTTCACTTGTGAAGCAAAATCCATAACCTCTACTTGATCTCACCTGAGAGCCAGAATAATTTTGTGCTTGCTATCCAAAATGAAATTAACTATGGAAACATTGCAAAAATCATTTGCTTTTAAACTGGAAGAAGCAAAACAAAGCAAAAGCAAGTCTAATCTCTTCTTAGAACCCACTTGTTCATGTAAAACTCCAGGACTGGGGTATCTGTGCTTTGAAGTGCAAAGTAGGAAGGCCCAAGAGGTGAGCTAAAACCCTGCCAAAATATGGCAGAGGCACAAAACACCGAGTTAACTATTTGCTAATTGACTGTGCCATGAAAGGAATGGGGCATTACTGAGACTGTAGAGTGTGTCTTTCGGTAGTAGTGCTGGACAGTACAAAATCTTGCTTGATAGGTAAAAAGTAGCCTGGTTAAGGTCACACACAATCTTTGCCTTCCCCCCTAGTTCTGCTATGATCAAGAATCATGTGTCTCTCAGCTACTTAAAAATATTTTATTGTTGGATTGCTTTTCTTGTATAAAGATTCCGGAATTGCTGATGAGACCAAAACCTGCAGCTTTAGAGAGAATGTATCTGAAGAGTCAGCAGCGATATGCCACTGCAGGCTGTTTCTGTGCATGCCTGTGGTAGGAGGTTAGCTTTTCTAGTGCAGCATAACGCAGCGAGTTGATGGAAAGCTGAGTGTGATGCAGGCTTGGCTAATTGGAGCACTCCTGGGAGGATGTGAATTGCACAGTTTCCATAATGAGTAGAGAGTAAAGATAGTTTACATCCCCTAATGTAACAGCGTCAGGACAAGATTAATAGCAGAACCATAGCAGCAGTGTCTATCAGACACTTCATTATTAAAGGGACTGAGTTTCGCTAATGGTATTTTGCTGGTGGTGGGTGCTGTGAGTCAGTAGGCAAAATCCCTTCCCTGGATCTCCCCCAACTTTCTTATCACCAAAGCCCAAGCTTATAATGGACACATGAACACAGAGATTTTTCTGTTATGAGATGCAATTAAATCGTGGTTCAGCTTCCAAACTACACTGGAAACGAAGTCATCTGAATGCACGACTGTCCATGGATCTTTTTATTCTGCTGTTGCTTTATACAGGGTCATCTCAGGGACGTTAATGAAGAGTCATTAATTTGAGGTTAGGGAGATGGACTGGATTTGTGTAAACATGCCATTTTCCTTCATGTTTTGAGCACACGATACACACTGGCCGGGTTCTTAGTTATATCAAGTTGTATCTCAGCCTAGAGAATGTTTGTGCATATAACTCAGGCAGCAGAAATTTGGAAAACAGTCACCATTGTTGGCGATTGTTGCCCTGGAATGGGATGGCAGGGAGCGTTACAAACCAGCCAGCATGCATGCACTGGACTTGACTGGGAAGCCTTTGCTCCAAGAAGCGTTCTAGGGTTAGAAATCAAAAGAGGTCATTTTGCCGTTGTTTTAGATATTTATTAGAATACAAGCTGTGGTGGTGTTTACAACCAGAGAGGGAAAAGACCTTTGAGTCCCCACTGCTGTAGGTAAAATGTATGCCTTTTTGCTGCTGGTTTGGGGGAAAATCACAATCAGCAATTTCTTGTGATCTCTGCTAGCATTTTTCAGATATCCTGTTTGTGGCATGTGCCTTTTTCACACGCATACTACTTGGGTTAACACTAGGTAAGTGTCTCTAATCCCAGTGCATGATGGGTGAAACCTAATCCCATACTGGTGAAGGGAAAGTTTTAGTGCAAATTTAGATCAGTTTTGTATGTAAATCTGTATCCTCTCCCTGGACAGATTTGTGTGTCTGTTGGCATGTGCACCCTTAGCTCTTGCAGGACATGGTGCCGACTGCCCAGATTCCAGACCCACATCAGTGCCAGAAGAACTCTTACCATTTCCAGGGTGTGATATGGTGATAGCTCTGATAAACTTGGAGGCCTCATTTTGCTCTGTCCTGTTGCAGAGGCTTGACATGCTCCAGTCTTGACTTGGAACGAAGCAGAAGGTGAATCTCAAGTGCAGAAACTGTTTCTGAACAGCTCGTTGTAAATATTGTGTCATTACTCAGAAAGAGTGCAATGGCAGCTCTATGTTCTGTCTGGTAACTGAGAGGGGAAACTTTTGAAACTAAAATTACAAAAAGCCCTGAGTCTGTCATAAACGATGTACATCCAGTCATTTGAAGAATTTTTCTCATGTGTGATCATGATCGCACACCTGTGGAGCAAAGAAACTGAGAGTCTGGGGGTGCTCTGGGCACTCAGACCTCTTTCCTCGCCACAGTCCATGTGCGCATCCAAAGGTGATCACTCAGCCACCTGCTTGGCCTGCTCTTCTGAGTTTATTTGCTTCTTACTGCGATTGCCCAGGTCATCTTAGAGTGCTTGTAAACTGAGCACCTTTCCTTCTCCTCTTTTTTTTTTTTTAAAATAGAGTTAACCACAACTCAATATTTGTATCATTCAAGCTCAATTAAAAGCACACACAAAAAAGTTCATGAATAGTCTGCTTCTAATGAAGAGGCATACTTTCATAACAGCTGATGTTCAAAGATACTTTTAACAACGAGACGGAAGGATTTACGATGTAAGTATTTTAATCATTAGAAAATTGGAATTGTTTCTTTGCAGAAAACAAACAGGCTTTGGGCTTTTCCTAAGAGCAGTATGAACTCAGCGGCTGGCAGCTAGTTAGCCCCCCTGCAGTATGAATTAATGATAAAACTGCTTTCGTTCAGAAGGGAATTTTATTGGGCAGGATGCCGGGTACCAACACAATGAGGTCTCCAGGCGCCCCTCCCTCTAGGGGTCTTCAATTACACTTCATAATGAGCACTGTTTCATTAGTGAGGAAAGCAAAAGTCGGCACTAATTAAAATTAAATTAGGACACACTCAAGTTGTGTCACACAGTGTGCTGAGGTATTAATAAAAAAGAAGCTGCCTCAAACAAGCATGGACCAAAGGATCAAGTGATAACAGTTAAAATATTGGATGTGATGTCAATGCTGAATTTTTAACACTCCAGTTTTGGCTTTGTGTATGGAAAGATGATGTCTGGACTGGTTTCTGTAAGTTGGAAGAGGCATTGCATCTACATCTGTCAACATAATGTCTGACAGAACATTTTCCTAAAGCTTGCATACTTGCCAGACTATTTCACAAGAACACATGCATGTGCACATGTGCCTGCAATCTGGTGTTCATGCACGCTGTTGAGCTGACGTGTGAAAATAAGATGTACGTTTCATGTGAAAACCCTGCATAAACTCCTGCTGACATGCAAAAGGTGTCTTGGTCGAGCACTCATGTGGCAAAGCAGTGCATCTGCACTGTTACGTATGTATACCATGAGCTATGCATATATTTTTCTATGTATGTATTTCACATGAAGGCGGTATCTTCTGAGAACAACTGAGTTCCAGTCCCAGTCTTAGCTCCCTTCCTGGGAGCACTAATGCTTCATCCACCTTAATACTTGTGTGGTGCTCTTGACAATGATTCTCAAACAGTTTGTAGATGAGCTGGCCTTAGGTTGAGAGCATTGCTGAGCTTCCTCGCTGATTCACTTTTTCAATTTTCCAGCTTTTACTTCTTTTCTATGCTCTGCCTCGGTGCCTTCTGCTGTTGCTCCTTGTCACCAGTTGCGTAGTGTGCTGCCAGGAGTGCAGCACAGGAGCCCGTGCTGATCTTGCCAGCGCAGGTCTGGCAGAGCGCAGTCACCCCAGCTCCAGTTCTCCAGCAGCGTCGGTCTAAGCCTGTAGCTAATTGTTCAGACTAGTCGTCGTAAGCATTTTTGAGGAAAACTCACTGCCCAATTTAACTGTGGTGTTTAATTAAGTTGGTTCCAAAGGCATTTGCCAAAATATTAAAATATATTTGGCCTTCAAAATGGATTAAATAGACATGATGTTCAGCAAGGCAAATTACAGTGAACATCTGTAATTTTTGTGTTTAAATATACACACGTGGAGTTTGCTGGGTTGGTGAATGGATATGGAATATTCAGCACATGCAGATTGTAATCTGGAAAATAATTTGTCTTCTCAGTGAATATATTCTTGCACATTAGTAAAATTGTGGCCAAGGCACTTCACGCAGTGTGCATATGTTTGCCTGTGTAATAATTATTAATGCTTGCTATGGTATAGCAGTAGATCGTGCATGAGACTGGGGTGGAAAAGTGAGCAGAAAGAGCATCCTGGTGTTACATCAGAATCCTTGGAGGTTCAGACACCCGACCACCAGCCCACCCGAATGCTCATGTCTGCATAAATGTACTGCAAAGAATGGAGTAGGCCTCATCACTGGAACATCGATCTTTTTGTGCCTAAGTCCTCTTTCCTAAGTGTTCAGACAGTTGGTTCCTTTAAGCTTGCTGCTTGCTTAAATACCTGCTGTCCTTTCTGCATGTTTCCTATTGCAGCAACTGCAAAGGCGGCTCTCCATCCTGTGAGACTTGGCCTGTTTATCCAAGGTAAAACTGGCAAATATTCAAGGCCCAGCACTGAAAGCTGACTGCTTACATTTCCTTAATACGTATTTACAAGACAGATCATGAAGCCTGTAAATATGTGTTATAATAAAAACATCCCTAACGTGTAACTGAATGCTCTGCCATAACCATTCCACACGGGCTGTTACTCGCTGTGAGGGCAATAACCTGCATTGCAATAATTTCCTAATGTCTGGATTAACAAAGACCCTGACTTCACTAGGTCATTTATTTACAATTCTATAAATGCTCTACCTTTTAGTACAGTTAAAACATGCATTTGTGGATCTTGTGGGGTTTTTGTTTCTTTTCTGGTTGTATTTGATTATAATGACATACATTTATATTGTGCTTTCCATCCAGGAGGCAGAGATACAGCTCAGATAAAAAGCTTGTGACTTCACCACCAACACAAAAGTCACTCAGAGGTGGAGCACAGCATCTGCTGAATACTGCACACAGACCAGTTTAAAGAGTTTTAAGAGATGCTTAAAATGATGTCCTGCCCAGAAAATCTGAGCTAATAATCCAGAGTTGTTGAGAGTGAGTGTTAAATCTGCTAAGCAGAGCATTGTTCACCTAGGAAAAGATGCAAAGGGAAAAAGGAATCAAACAGATCCCCAGAAAGCATTTCTTAGCACCTTAGCTTTCCTAGATGCCTCCAGTCATACAGGACCTAATCCTGATTAGCTTTGAGGCAGGATGGTCTGTGAGGCTAATGGTTTCGCTCAGCACTTCAAACTATTATTTGGCTCTTTTAAAATTTTTTATATGCTTAGAGTCAAGTACCAGCCCCAGTGCTACTCTGCTGAGTCCCAGGCTGCAGACAATAAGCATTATAAAGTAAAGATCAACTACCTTAAGCTGAAGTAGTTCGCAGTAAGAAGCCACAGAGACCTCAGTGTGGTTGGTCACCTTAAAGGAAGTGAACTTAGAAGGTCTCAAACTTCCACATCCCTAAATCTGTGGAGAGACCAGGCTAGTATTGGCAGTCTTGGGAGATATCCCCCAGAGGGGAACCCAGCAGTCCCAGGCAAATCCATCCCATGAAGATGGCAGCATGTGGCTGGGACCGGCTGCTCGTGTTATGTGCAGCATGCAGGGGATGGCTGAGATTTCAGTCTCTAGAGCCAACAGTCTGGCGCTAAACCTATTAAAAAAAAGGGATGGGGGGGGGGAAGAGAGCGCTCTTCCCAAATACATTTTTAGTCAGTGTTACTGCTTGTCCTTTTAATCTGTGCTCAGGAAAGGTACAAGCAGGCTCACTGTGGATGAGTAAGTCAGCAGTACACCAACATGCACACACAGCACTATTATACTGGTACGCCTTGTACAGGCATTTTCTTGCTAGTTCCTCTCGCCTTTCACTTAACTTGGTGGGGATTGCAAAGGAACATGCTTCTGTGTTTGCATATATTGAATCACTGATCTTTGCTCTGTTACCTAAGACTGCCTGGTCCCATTCAGGAGCTGAGCTGTTTCTTTTTGTTGTGAAGAGATACTTGCTTTTGCCTGCTGCAGCCCTTTCTTAATGGTGAATGGAGAGTGAGTGAGAGTGTGTGTGTGTGCGTGTGTGTGAGTGAGCTTTACAAATCCCCTTATACACACCCCTTTGGCAACCTCTTTTATGAAATTTTTATTAGTATGTTCAGCAATGTGCATGTCCTCAGGAATAACAAACAGCACAGCGAGAATATATAGCCACTGAAATGGTCCAGGGGCTTCAGAAGGGAGGTGAACAATGCTACTTTAAATATTGCAGGATGGTTTACAACCCTGAGGGAGGAGGTGTGGGGGAGGAGAGAGGAAGAGCAGATGGGCACAGTGTCCATTTAAGGTGGTCTGGCACAATTATTGGTCAGCAAAAACGTGATTTATATTTGGAGGCTCCTTCCAGCCCTTGTTTTCTCCTGAGTTTGCATATATGTCTATCTCTGAAAATGTTACCTTGGATTTCCAGGGGTTCTCCAGGTAAGCTGTGTCACAGTGAGTAGGCTTAAACACTGACAGAACATTTCAGTGATCATTTTCTTTAGACCAGAGACATGCCTGACATGGCTGATGTGCCCTGTGTAAGGGGGCTGACATGGCAGGTAATGCTGCCTGCCTTAGCTGCGGTAACTCAGTCTCAAATCACAAGGAGATGCGTACCTGTTATGGGGAACTGCTGAGCTCAGAACCTCTGGTAGGACCTGAAAAACATTCAGAAACATCACTGGCCATTATCCCAGAGACCAGACTGGCTCCAGGCTGTGCAACATGGGGAATGAAAAAATGTGTTATTCTGGGCTTTTGGCTCCAGGAGCTTTGGAACTGGACAAGATCCTTGCGTTGATTGAAGACCTCCATGTCAGAGTAATCCTTAACAAAGAGCCTCATACTGCAAGGTTCTTAGTACCTGCGGTTCCCACCCCGGTCAGTGGGAGTGTGCTCTTGCATCGGGGTTGGAGCTGGGGAGGTTATGCCTATTCTGGCAGCCTTGGCTTGGAAAGAAATCACCAGACTGTGCTGTTTGTATATCCCTAAATCATATCTGTGTGTTGCTTGCTCCTTTTTCAGGGCAGGAGCTCTGAGGCTGGTGGGCACAGAGCTGTTTGTTTCCTTGGGAGAAAAGGGACCTGGTGTTTACAGCAGTATAGGTTTCTGTCTATGGTTAGGGCCTGGTTTATCTGCTAGTTAAATTTTGCTGAATAGGATTCTATTTATGTTTGCTAATTCTCCTCCCCAAGCGACCCATTAAACCACGTTAATCCTCCACTCCAGTCTGTTCTTCTACTAAATTCCATGTCTTCCTGTAACTCGCTTCTTATAATCAGCCCATACGCCTGTGCTCCCATCTGAGGTGGAGGACATCTAGCCTGGTGATCAGCAAATGGAGTTTATAGACTAGCAACAGGTAGGTCTTCTTGGCTTTGGTTTTCACTCACTGTGTGATCCCGAGAGGCCTCTGACTTTTTGCCTCAGTTTCCCCATCTGCAAATTTGTTTATTGCATTGCAAGGCTTAATGCAGTAAGGTCATCGAGAGAGCTGATATATAAAGGCTAAGGAAGAGCATTTATCCTCACATGAACCTTGATATTGATAACAAAATTAGCCTTGTTCTCCTGGTTTACTACTAACGGTAGCATCAGGCTCCATAATAAACTAAAACTGCCTGTGTAAGAGTGTAGGATTATTCTGTTAATAGTCATGGCAGCATGGTGCAATATCTCATAAGAGCATTAGAGGCGAACTGTTTTCGTAATGTCAGGGTGTTCAGGCATGTGTTTTGTGTATGGAGACACAGGTAACGATCTTTTAATGGCATATGGAAGGATCAGTATTTGAATTTCCTTAAGTGTGAGATGATAATATACTATCAAGTATTCAGCTCTTCATGATGCTACAAGAATAATACGAAAGGAACATGATATCATGCTGAACTGAGACTGTGAACTCTTTGAGGTGGGAACCATCACTTTTCATAATGTAGGCACTGTCTCTAGCATGATAAGCTGTGTGTCCCTGAGATTATTAAGCATTCCATCAGAAAAATGTTATTATTGTCACCACAGACTTGCGCGTGTGATGAGATTTGTAAAGAACGGTCTGATATTTTAGGGATATACATGCAAAATATTCAACAGTTGGCTGTCTGCTGCTTGGAAACCCAATTTTGTCCTTATGCATCAACTTACTTCAGCTGTTCTGAGGTCCTGAGGCCTGTGACAGGAAGGGCTGTATGACAACCTTACTTAGTTTTCTGATGTTTGGAGCATACGGATTAATCCAATGGAGTTTAAGGATACAGCCAGGCATGTACAGTATCCAGCCACTAGAGTAGTCAAAATGGGTGTGACCCAACAGGAGGCTGGAAAACCGCCTGACACACTTGGCAAGTGATGTAATGCTCCATTCTCAGGAGGAAATTCTTTATTGAACCCCTCTAGCAATGAACTTTTGGCCTGAAGCTGGAGTTTGGATTGCACAAGCTCAATAAATGTGTAATTATAAATACCAGAGACACACCAAGCCCCCCCACCCCCGCCCCCACAAGTAGGACCTGTTTCAGAAGTCAGGAAGGAGCGAACGTTTAGGCAGTGAACCCATTGCAGGAGCCAGCTGCTCTGAAGGAGAGCAGCTTCTGCTCAGGGTGTGGGCCCTGCAGGAGATGGCTCCTGCCCAAGAAAGTGTCATCGGTCATCCTGGGCATCGTGGCAGCAAAGCCATCAAACTTTCAGCCTCCTCCTCAGATCTTGCTGCTTTGAATTGGCTGCTTGACAAGACTGTGGTAATTCTGCTTTTACCTGAAGTCACTGCCTAATTTAGAGTTTGTTTGCACCTTTGCCATTTGGGAGCCAGAACTGGATGGGAAGCCCACGGCTATTGGGCTTTCTCTGATGTGGGAGATGGTATCATGCAGAGGGGGAGAATCTCAGCTTTCATAAAACCCCAGTCTCCAATCTTTTTTTTTTTTTTCCCCTCTTCCTCTCTTTTTCGGTTAGAGTGACTACAAGGTAATGCAGAGATACCAGAATCACTTTGATGGTAGGAATCTACCTGCAGGAGCTTGAAGCTCAGCATTGGTAGGCCGACCCTGCTCGTCTCACTCCAAAGGAAGGATGCAGGGTTCATGGTCCAATGATACTTCCATACCTGTAATACAGTGCTTTGAGTGGCAGCAGAAAGCAGTGGGAGGGTCACTCAGGCATGACTGCTTACTAGATGATTTCAGGGCAAACTACATTTATGGTATTCCAGGCTAAGTGTATACGTGCCCACTAGTTCCAAAACAAATGCCCTGATTTTCAGTCTTAGGACTTGAACTATCAGTGTTTCACTGTGCTGAACGGGGTGAGGCTGGGATGGATGAAAATTGTTTACATCTTCATTTCAACTATGACAGTGTGGGGTGGTAGAGGAAGAGTCATTGTTCTTCTTGAGAAGTTGGAGATGCTGGTTTTGTGGGGTTAACCAAAACCATGTTAACTGTAGCTCTGCCTGCATGTCAGGCTTCTGCACAAACCTCTGCTAGTTTGCATGATGGCTTGCTGAGCCTTTCATGTATAGGGTGGATCCAGCACTGAAATAAGCAAATGAAAAAGCTGTTGAGCGAAGGGTTAGGAGTGGAGCTGAGAGGTGGCGTATTCAGTCCTTTCTGTAGGCCAGGAAGACCTGTCCAGCCTGCTCACTGCAATTACTAGATTAGCAGAAGAACTCAACACGAATTTGAAAAGTCTGCTGTACATCTAACTGCAAACATTAGAATTGTCTGTCATTGAGCAAAATCAGGCAGGGACAAAAGCCAAAAAATATGTTATTCTTATGTTAGGTTGGAGACTGGAGGAAAGAATCCTCATCCTAAAGCATTCAGAGCAATCACCCCAAAGCTGTGCTGCACTGTGCAGCAACGCTGTGTTTGGAAAGCATTATAATAAAGTAGGAGGTGTGTGCACAAGTGTGTTTGTGCACACATGCATGCATTTTAGGATTAGCAAATGGAAATACTTTCTTTTCATTTCTACCTGAATACGGATTTATCCTTTTGCTTTAACATACCTACCACATGACCATTTCAAAACTATACAACCCATGAGGATCATGAAGCACTGTTAGTAATGACTGTCAACCTTAGTGATGATCTAGGTGTGAGGGGCTTTATCATGGCTCTGTAAACTTTCTCACCATGTTTCTTGAAGCTCTAAAGGACATTAGAACAGGTTGTGGAATAATCTGAACATTCCACTGCAGGAGACGGCAGATCATAGTACAGCTACAATGCTTCTTGCTATTACAGCAGGAAAAGCAGCGTAGTACTATTTTGGAGGTTTACTTAATGTGTTCTTCAAATGTATACATATTAAACAAATGTGACCAAATAATTTGTCACTGTAGCATGCAGTTTGCTTATCTGTTAATCCTATATAGGAAGGGGGATTCAAACATTTTTGTGATCATTTTAACTGAGTTGTTTTGTAACCCTCCCAACATTCTTTTCCTTCAAATTCTGTAAAGTCATTCCCTTTGCCAGTCTTTTCCCTTTTTCTCTTTGAAGACTGCTGGTCATATAACCTGTTTCCTTTTGTTCTGCATGTGGACTTCAATTTGTTTTGGCACTTTCTGCAATTGTGAAACTTGAAATTAAGCTAAGTTTTTTATATATGCTAAATCAGTTGCATGAGTTCAGCATAGTATTTCTTTTAACTGTAATCGTAGTACAGTATTACAATATCAAGGTAGATTATAGTTTATCAGAGTATGTTATTGCAGTTAGTAAACAATGCTATCCAGTGTAATTGTATTGTATATCAATACGACTATTTCAAGGATCTACCAATGTTTGTATTAGAAAACTAGATTTCAAGGGTTTGTAATTCATCCATTATATATTGCCTGAGGTGGAACTTAACAGAGTATGTGCCAATACTGGGGAAATCCCTGTTCTCTTTGTACCATCCACTGGATTGAGGCCTATCATGCTTGGAGGAGAATCTAACCTCCTAGAGCTAGGGCTGTAGAGGCTTATCTTTATGGGCAGGAATCCGTGCCAATCTCTGCAACTGAAGGTACATATTTACTCAATCCAACTTCTAATAAACGTATCTTCTCTTTCTTTCTTGATTTGCTATCCAGCTGACTCATTTTATGCTTTCAGAGGAAGGGAGTGATAGAGAAAGAAACCGGGAAATGTTTAAGAGAGACATTTGTTTCCCAGTCAGCTGAGAGATGAGAGTAAGAAATTCCTGGAGATGAACACCCAGTCCCAAACTGCTAGCTGCTCCCTGACGGTCAATGTTTATTCCTTATTTTCCAGAGGGAGGGAGGTATGATGCACTGGAATTAGTCATACCCCTATCTCTCTAACCCTAGGGTGTGTTCTGGGGAGCCTTCTCCTGCCTTAACCCCAGGGAACCTATATGGTGTGTCTGTAGGAGATTTTTGAGTTTTCTTTTTAAAGATTCTCCCCTAGAAAATTATCTTTCTCTCCTTCTCCTTTGAGCCTGTTCTCATTTTAGTTAAGGATGAGGCTATCTATATCAACATTGATCTTTGCCCCTTGGTAAGGGACCCTAAACCCACTGTTCCTTTCTTGATACTTGTCACTATCATGGTATCAGATACAGGTTCGAGGTATTTGAGTACGGATGCCTACATATATTGATTTATTACTGATGAAATGCTTACAAAGAGCCAGATGTGAATGTGAGAATAGACGATGAGTCATAGAGGACAGGAGTGAGCGATGAGACTCCTGATGCATGGTGCTGATGTTGGTGTTGCAAACGCCCCGATCCAGAGGCAGGGTGCTGCATGCACGGAGGAGCTCTGTGCGGGAAGTTCCTGTTGGTCTGGGGAGGTGCTGTGGCGGAGCTGCTCAAGGGAGTTATGGTCCATTTGTACTGAGGCACCAGAGGTGAGGTTTGAGAACCACTAGATATGTGAGTTAGCAGTGGTATGTCCTGCAAACCCGTTAAGGTAGTAATAATAATAATGATGATGACACTTAGCAGAGTTCAAAGTGGAAGAATTTCAGGGAGATCTGCTATGAATTGCTTACTCTTGCTATGTATTATGTATGTGTATTCATATGCAGGTGTAGGTAAGCCTGAGAGTGCAAATCCATTCACAAACACTAAAGCCATGCCTTTTCCCCATTCCAAAGAGGAAACACAACAAGGATGAGATTCCAGAACGGGAGCAAAACGAACAAGCTTTCTGGCCTGCAGTGGACCCTGGGAGAAGCAAGCTCTGCAACTCCTTGCAAGTGCAGGAATATTGAGGGCCAGTATGTGTAGGGGTGAGCTGAAACCAGCTCTTCCCAGGTTGATTCAGGGGAATCTTCTCATGACTCTCCTTTCATCCATCCTCCCTTCCCATAGATTTCCTGTGGGAGGATGAAACCCAGCTTTGCCATCAGAACATTGTCAAATTAGTAGTAATTGGCAATAAATAATCTGCAATAATAGGAACAAGTGCTAGGGGGAGCAGAAGAGCTGTTGGTAGGACACCCATCATTTAAACAGTAGGTGTTGCTGGTGGCTTGCTGCAGTGGTTAGTAAAAATCTTGAATCTATAAAATGTAGAACTAGCTGCATTTAAGAAAGATACCAATGTGTTTTAAAGCTTCCTGGGTGATTGATCGTATCTCCTAGAATCCTACCTAATCAGTTGCACTTACCTTCAATTATAATAGGCTATGTTCTTGCGTAGCACTGATCTCTCTGTAGGAAGTAACACAGTGTAACGGATTAACTCAGAGAGTTATTCACTCTCTAGTCTAACGCAGCTGCCTCTTGAGTGAAATACAAAAGTTAGTTAACCAACAAGACTTCACAGCAGAGTTTGGGAGGTGCATGAAATGCTAAGATTTTATATCAGCTGCCCCAGTGAAATCTGGAATAATTCTATCAGCTATCAATGGAATTGTGTGATTTATACCCATGTACAAACTGTAGCCTTAAAAATCTGTCCAGTAGAAACTACTTCACAATATTAGCAATAATTTGGCCAGAAAATAGAGTCTAAGGCAATTTCTGCTGGGAATGCAGTTCACAGATGTATTTAAGCCAGCTGCATACACTGGCTTGGGTTCACATATGTATCTCTGGGTTGCACTCACAGGAGAGAGGGTAGTATGCATATAAGCTATATTACTACACTGAAAAGCATTATGGAACGCAAAAGTGGACAGGACAAAGCCTTCCTATCTCATCCTAACATCGTGTGAGACTTGCATGTACTCACCCAAGAGGCATTCTCCTTTGCTGGTCTGGCTGGTTTTACCACAATAGGGTTATGATACTAGCAATTTGATTATGGTGCAAGTGGGGGATTATTAAGGATTTAAGTTTCCTGTGGTATAATTTTATGATTCCATATGCAGAATTACTCTGATATTACTAGACTTGTCTATGGAAAAGGCATTGTAATATAAAAATTTTGGCAACACTTGGTTTTTCCTCCTCTTTAGGAAAAGTTCTTTCTACTGCAGTCCATCATCGGTTTGTTGTCTAGAGGCTTGCTGAAGAGCAGTACTAGGTCTCTCCATTTGTCTGGAAGTTAATTCTTCATTCTGCCAAGTGCCTTTTCTTTTCTCTTTCAAATGGCTCTCAGTACCATCCACCTTATTCTTCTCTTGCCTTCTGTGTGCTAATATCTACCTGTTGTTTCTATAATCACTACCATGTTGATAGTACTTTGTAGATTTGTCTTCATATGAGTATTTATTCTGTTGGAAAGCGCTCTGCCCAGCAATAGAGCATTCATTCATTTAATAGATATGTAAGGTACCTCTTCAGTGACCTGCTAAAAGGACAGTGCTCATCTGAAAGCAAAGCTGCTCCACTCAAACATTAAAGCTGGACAAATACAGACCAATGTATGGCAAAAGCAAATGTAAAACCCATTAGATAAATCTTACTGCAATAAAAAGTTTAGTCTGGCAAAGTGAAGGGTGAGAGAAATTCTATAAATACACCAGGACAGGAGGAAAATGAGAGGTAAATGCCAGGGATGGAGAACAACTGCTTAAACTAAAGGCTACACTGGCACAGGAACAGATGAGTATCATCTAGCTAGCCAGTAGTAACTTTAGGCTAGTAATTAGAAGGTTCCTAACCATCAGAGGAAAGAGATTCTGGAGCAGACTCCTGGCAAAGTGATGCTTTTTGCTGGTTTTTTTGCTCTTCTTGCTGTGAGCTGAATTTAAGACAGAACTCAGTAGGCTGGCATGAGGGGTTATATTATCTGGTGTACAGGCTGTGTTTGCACATGTCCTTCCTCTTGTGCCCCTGCAGCTCTCAGTGAGCGGAAGGAGTAGGGCAGAGAATAGCAGATAAATAAACATCAGCATCTACACAGTGTGAGTTCGTCTGGAGTGTTTTCATCCTTCCCATCCTTGGACTGTGGGAGAGGAAATAGCCAAGAGCTCTCTCTTGTGTCCTTGTGGCACAAATGATCAGGCCCAGAACAGTGATTCCTGGTGTAAAGGCCTGAAGATACGAGGAGGTAGGGAAATTCACCTTGGGGAGTCTGTCCCTCTACAAAGGATTGCGGAATGGTCCTCCCTAGTGCTGGAGAAGACAGGCCT
This sequence comes from Cariama cristata, assembly GCF_000690535.1. Lineage (NCBI taxonomy): Eukaryota > Metazoa > Chordata > Aves > Cariamiformes > Cariamidae > Cariama > Cariama cristata. Next base: position 66,707 of record NW_009605137.1, read on the forward strand.
GGACCAGAATGTCAGATCTAAACAGCTATAGGTTTTGCAGCCTGTCAACTCCAAATCTGAGGTCTGTAGCATGAGCCTATCTCCAATGACATCTCATTGAATCTGAATCACTTTTCCTGCTGCTGATGTACAACAGGCAGATGCATATTCTCACACCCACAGCTCACCTGTGATTCTGTTTTTCTCTTTAGTAATTGTGCAAGTCACCTGATAATTCAGCTAAAAGCCCTTACGAGACATTACATAATGTCCTCGGAGAAACCCTGTCTGCTGTAACATTGGATAGATTATTATGTAAAACTTTCTTTTTCTCAGTTGTTTGTTTTTGGGTGGGGAGTCAGGCTGGATTTCCACTTGGCTAAATCTAAAAGGTTTCAGGTTTACACTGGATTGCTCCACTATTTTATTCATCTCTGGAGACTGTGCTGGAATTGGCCTTAGCATCACAAGTGAAATGAGTTTGGCAGGGCTCTCTGGAGTCTAGGCAGCACACCTGGTCATGATCTGAGGTGCGATTCAGCTCAAGTGGTAACACTTACTCAAGAAAGCCCCCAGCTCTAATGTGATGATTTAATTAGCACCACTGGACCAGCTCCATGGGATAAAACCTTCCTCCAATACTCCCTCAGGACTGCAGAGCTTTCTATATGGACAAGTAATGCTGAAGGGATTGTGCATTGCTTGCAAACATGGGCAGGAGAGCTGTGGGCAGACCTCTCTTGAGCAGGATGAGTACAAAAAGGCAGATCCCAGCTTCCACTGAAACCTCTGCCTGTGGATTCTCTTCCTTGGGTGGCTGTTGAAGGCTTGAGCAGGACTGGCTCGCTCACTCTTCCTTTTTCTGCTCAAGACCCTGAGGCTCTGCCAGCTCTAATGAATGGCCCGTGGGTGACATCGAGCTCCACAGAGGTTTGAAAGAAGGTTAGAAGTTAACAACCAGAGCAGTGAGGCACCCAGCTGTCCCTCATCATTCTGCTTCTATCTGCATCTTGAAAAATCTTCATCCCCAGCTGCTTGCATGGAGGGGGGAGCAAGCAGACCTCTACTAGCAGTTTCCCCCAGCTGAAGCAGTAGCAGATGAGTGACCAGTTAATGAGTTAATGGCCGTTGTCACCACCGCATCATTGTGTGAGTGCTGGAAGGGCTGATTCATTTCTGCGGATCTCCAGCCCTTGTCTGCATCCTTGCACCAATGTCCTGTCCACTGTCCTGCCTGGCATCCAGTGCAGCATAGTTCATCATCTGCCCCAGCACAGAGACTACCACCTCATCAGGGCTGTGGTTTAGGCAGCATTTTGTTAAGGGAGTGGATAGGAGAGCAGGGGTGAGAGCCTTGGGGTGATGTCCTGGGCAGAGGACATGCTGAGGGACTCTGCTCCCTGAGCCCTGTCCTGGTGAGGTGCCCACACAGAGGAAGGGGAAACTGCACCAAAGCTCAGGTCAATAGATCTCATGAAGAACTGTTTTCCTTTCCATCCAGAAGCTCTGAATGGAAATACATTCTCTGAAACACTGCTTTTTGGCTTGATATTTCAAAGGAGAATGAAAAATTTTGTTTCAGCTCGAAGTGTTCTCTTTGAACTGAGATTTTGAAAGAACTTTTTCTTCTTGAAAACTGAGATTAAAGAAAGTCATCAACTGCAGAAGAATTTCAGTTGAGGAATCTATCAAAAAGTTCAAAATATTAGTTTAAATAATTCCCCTATTGAGGGGGAGAAGAAAACCCAATGTTTTTTCAGAGCTATGTTTTTCAAAGGGAAATTCTTCCATTCAGAAAAATATCAAACAGCTCTACCAAAATTGTGTTTCCTTCTGCTTGTTCACTTCTCTTCCCTGCTCCCGCCCCCCCCTTATTTGGGACATCCTGTAACAACTGAGAATCCAGAAAGTCTTTTTTTTTCCCCAAAGGTTTGCAAACCTCCTTGATGAACAAGCTTCAGGCTTGTCATGAAACCTGAACCCAAGGAAGGTTTCCTGGCTTCAGCTTTCAGTCTGATGTTGCACATGGCTCTGGCTCAGAGGATTGCTTTAGTATTGGAGCAGGGATGGGAAATCCACTTGTGCAGAGGAAAAAAAAAAAAAAAAGATGGAAAGTGTATGGGTTGCAGTGTGGAAAATCCAGCTGCAGGGCAGCCTTTCTGTCCCTGCTCCTAAACCCCGGACTGGTGTTATGCTGCAGTTCTCACCAGCTTTGGCAGCTGAGCTGGATTGCTGTGGACCACCTTAAATGTTTTCCATGCCAGCTGAGCACAGAAAGCTGCTGAAATGGGTCTCTGCTGTGTAGTGTGCACTCTCTCTTAGCAATGCCCTCATGGTGACTCAGTCCCATTCCCCGCTTCTTTTAACCCACAGCAGGTCAAGAGTTTAACAAAGTGACTGGGGCTGGGAGCCAAGTCCCCAGAGTTGCAATCTGCAGCCAGCATGCCAGCATCTGGAAAGCGTTTGTGACCAATAAAAAATGAATGTGCAGACTCCGCCAAAGCAGCAATCATTTGGCATCTCAAGCCCGGATCTTTACAAGATGATTCTTCTGAGGCTTGGAAAGGCTTGCCTTAGTGTTTTCTAATAAAAACAGTTCTGGGCTGGGCCAATAGTCGGGTGAATAGTGCTATGCGTCGCCACATGGGAGACAGCCAGCCGGGAATGGGAAGATGTTGCTGGAGTCTAACCTCTCAGACTGGCTGGGGCTGGATGCCTCATGTTGGTGACGTTCTCTCTTGGGCTAGGGACAGGACACTGTGGGTGCTACAACAGCTGCCATTTATCAGCTTATCCCAGCTGAATTCCTGGGGAAGGGCACACGGAGGAGTGGAGGGTAGAGAATACCCTACTGTTAGGGCATGAAGCTCTTGGACAGTTTGACAAGAGCTGCCTTAGACTAACCCCATGGATAAAGCAGTTTCCAGTATTCAGCACTCACTTTTCCACAGCTGGTGCACCTTAAATGTGGGAGGCTGTCTCTGCAGGGTACAGTTGCATTCCCACCTTTTTGTCAGTTCCTGACTGCAAGAGATCAGTGGGATTGTAGGGAGCTGTTCCCAGGCCTTCTCAGGCATAGGTCTGTGTCCAACCTTGAGGAGACCAAAGAGAAGAGGTTTGACGCATGTATGGGCTTGGTACCTTGGGACGGGTACAAGCCTGCTAGGGGCATTCAAAAAAGGGGAAAGAGAAACATAACACATGAATGCTGCCATTGAGCTAGATTCTGGCAAGAGCTATCATATTGCCGTTGTTGAGCACATCCAAGGGTCCTTCCCATTGCTTCCAAGCTCGGTCCCTAAGGATGCATTGAACTTGGCACGCTGCTGCTCCCTGTAATGCTCAATGGGATGGGTTTGTCCATATGTATACTCCTTTCCTCAGCTGGATTCCTTCCTTTCTATTGCTTTATCTCTCTTCTCTGGAGTAACCATGACTGGCAGTCATGTACAAGTCTCTAGGGCTGTTTGGACCCCACCACCACATACCCTGAATTCCACTGTGAGGAAACAAACACAAATGAGTGGAAGCTTAGTAATTGTCTTGCAAGTTGCCAGAATATTTTTTGCTGGAGCCAGATGGATGTTGTTCCCATGGTGTCATCCTTCTGACCACAGAGTCAGTACAGTGCCACGGCTAAAGCAGTGCAGCTGAGGTGCAAGAAACCCCATAGCGAAACCCCGTTCTTAACTCCAAAGATAGTGAAAAGAAACTCATGGTTGGTTGTTCCTCTGATTCTGAGCATGATTTGCAGAGGGACTGCCACCATAGAAAAGGAAGCTGGCATCTAAATGGCAGGATTAGAGCACAGATACAATCCAGATGCCCCAGCTTTCTGCATTTGATCTTGCCTTTGAAGGGCATCAAAACTGACGATTGGGAGCATGTTAGGAAGATAAGGAATCCTGTAAGTGAAGGAACTTTATTTTATTTGTTTACATTTCAAACTGCAAATATTTGAAGTGAGGTTCTCTGGGACTGCCAGGGCTGTGCATAACACTGCCATTTTCCTAAATTTGGTTTTGACTTAGCACCGTTTGTTCTCACCTTGGTCCTGCTTGCAGTAGGAAAATGAGATGGAGTCAGCCAGTGTCAGCTATTGCATGTCAGCGTGCTTTTCCATATGTTCACGAAGGATAGGTTAGGGCAGCTGACCCAGGGTAGGTGAAAACAGCATCATTTGAAGAGGTGTTACTAGTCTGGGTCAACCTAAAGTATTGCTAAAATCTCCCCTTGTGTTACTAGTCTTGGCAGGATTAACAAAACAAAACCAACCTGCACACACACAGACACCTTTTGCTTTGAGTTTGTGTCACGTATGCAAAATCCCTCCAAAGGAAACTCTGCAAATCCACTTTATTTGCCCTGGTTCGGAAACTTTAGATTGGGCAAAGCTGGCTTTAAAAGTTGAGTGACACTTGGCCAAAACCAGCCTAAGTTCAAATCTCAGAACAAAAAGAAATCTAGATGCATATTTAGTTTTGCTTTGGGACATTTCTTGGAACCCTAAAGTTATTGTCACTTACTCCTGTAGTCAGTTTAAAATTGGTTCTTGGGAGGTGGCTGGTGCATATCAGCCATGTTCTCCAGAAGTCCTAATTCTTTTTCCTTTTGTTACTTTTAATGCTTTTTTTTTTTTGTGAGAGATGCCTTATTAGCCCTAGTAAGAGATTATTTAGAGCTTGCAAAATATGTCTTGTGACTATTCAGCACTTTCCATGCATCCCTGAACACTGCTTCTATTTCCTCTTGATGGAGGTGGCCCGGTCTCTTTCTTTCTGTCCTCCACACAGCAGTTTCCTCAGAGCATTAAAAATGTTCCACTTCCTACAGATGCTTAGATGTGCTGGACTGGGTTTGTGTTAACCCTAGCAGTGCTGCTGCACTGACAGGGCCTGTTGAGCCTCCCAGTGATAAGAAGGTGCTTTCTTAACACCCCAGCTGCCTCTGGGAGGCAGATCCATAATAAAAGAGCAAGGAGGTACAGGGCTGTGGGATGTCCTGGGCACTTGGGCAGTGCAGCTAGCATTGGTATGGATGCTGCATTTGTAGGATGGCAACTGCAAGGCTGGAGGTATAGAGACAGATGGCAGTCCAGACAGGAGTGGGATCCAGGATAGCTGTGCAGTATTGCAGAACGTACATGTTAGGAGGTAGGTACTGTGCATGCTGGTGAGCGGCAAGCAAATAGTGTGTGCACATCACAAGGTGACAGTGATGGGTGAATGAGACAGCCCTTCTTGTGATCATCGTGGGGCTGGAAATCTTTCACTGTTTTGATTTCTGGTGGCTTAAGATCATTAACCCTTTTGCATACAGCAGGCTGGTGTCTGAGTGGTCACAGAATACTTCTGTTGTTTGTCCTTAAACATGTTCAAACAAAGGCTGCTGCATTATATCTAAGCATTCTCCATGGTTGTTATACCGTTTTCCTTTCCCTGCCTCTCTGACAGTGAAGGGTTAAATCCCACTTTTCCCATGTGCCTGATGATGAACTGTGAATATGCAGCTAGGACCTGTTTTCACGCATATGTCCCTTTCTATAATCCAATCTTCTTCTCCACTGTGGCACAGACCTGGAGGCTCTTCTGCAGCCTAGTATGGCAGGTCTGCTGCCATGGGATAAGAAGCAGTGGGTTGATTTACATAATCACATATGCAAATTAGCCAAATCAGGGTCCTTTCATTCAGCTTTGGTTTTAAGGGGACTCTGTCCATGGGCTGAGCGCAAAGGGATTTGAAAGGGTGGTTTTCTTCTCTTGAGCTCTTGTGAAACAGAGCATACCCTCAGAAAAGTACTGCTGTTACCAGACGTGTACAACCCAATGGGCATAAATGATTACTTGTGCAAAAACACCTGATAACCCATCCCATGCAAATGCACCCTTACCCTCTAGGCCTACATCATCTGTTCCCTCTACTAGAAGTGTGGACTGCATCCTTATGCAGGAAATGAAAGAAACTCCATCTCCAAGGAACAAAGGGAATTCATCCCTTCATCTGGTGGAACATTTAAAAGATGTTAAGAGCAGCAACAGCCTCACACCTGTGGCATACCAGATGAGTGCTAGTGGAGACACGTGGGAAGGTCATTCCAATGTGTGCCCTTAAAAAAGCTACAGAGGATAAATCAGAGCGTGGCAGTGTCTGTCAGCACTCTCAGAATGAGGACTCCAACTATTTGTGCTTCTACTTGGTTCACTGTTTTTGTAGTCCTGTGCATTACCTCTGTCCTGCAGGGATGCTGGCCAGCCTGGTGGGGGCTTGAGGAAAGCTCTCAAAGAGCCAGAAGAGAACGGTGTGAGCCATCCATCCATGACAAATTCATTGATCAGTTCAGTGATCTTGTTTCCAGCAGTGACCCTTGTATGGGTTCCCAAGGAAAACTCCAAAATGAATGAGGCTAGTGAGGTACCTGTTCAGGCAGTACCTGTTCTTGACTTGTGAAGATAGGACAGGTACCAGCAGCATCACACATTTTAGCCTGGCTGATGGAACGCTCTAAAGATCTAATGAATGAATGATCGAGAGATGTTCTCTTTAATCAAATTTCTTTACTCCTTTAAAAAAAACCAGAATTAGTAACCTGTTCGGCTCTGTCTTGCAACAGTGGCACTAGAGGTACATTGGATGTGTTAATTAAACACTGAATAAAAAATAACAACCTTTTGTCAATTTTAAGTGTTTTGCCTTTAGAATCCCACTAACTTTAAGGGAATGTGTATCTTGCTGTGCTGTTCTGCCTGACTGATCAACTCTTGCTTGAACATACGTGGAACTTTCCAATTTGCTTTCAAGCTTTAGATGAAGGAAAATACAGCCAGGTGCCCTGGCTAAATGCCACAGATTAAGACACAAAAACAAACACAAGAGATGCAGTAGCTGGGTGCTGTTGACTCTTTTGTCCATGACGAATTCTGATGGCATGAAGCATAACAGTAGGCATTCAGAGGCAGGTAAAGCTGTGCCTTTAGCTTTAGGCAGTCTCCTCAGTGAGGGAAAAATATTTTGATCTAAGCCTGCTAAGCAGCTTCATCATCCTGGAGTTTATAGTTGCAGACTCTAGGATGCTGTAGGAGTGCAGTGGCCCTTGTCATACCCTGCTACCCAGAGGTTGGCAGAGCTCTGTAAATAGCTAGTGTCATATCCAGTATGCCAAGGGCAGGCTGAGGGAATGAAAAAACACTGAATGGATTGCTTTGGTGGTGTTAGGAGATTTCCTCTGACATCTACTTAAGTCACCTCTGCAGTCTCTTTGCCCCTGGAGCAACACGAAGTTGCCATAGATAGGATCAGAGTTGGCTCATTAGGAGGGTGTAAGCTGTTCCTGCCTGAGTCTGCCTTCCTTGCACACTCTGTTGCACCCAGCAGGTCTCTCTGTTCTTCTGTATCAGTATCTTCTGCAGAGGACTAACAGTATCGCCTACACTAGCAGGACATCTCAGAAAAGCAAAGAACCAAAGATCTTGTGGTTCTTCAAAGAATTAGCTAGTACTGAAGTGAAATACATCTTCTCTGCATTCCCGAGAGCACTGTTGACAGTAATGAAGCTGTGTCCATCTTTTGCAACTCTACTGCCCATACAGAAACAGTGTTGAGGGTATCCTGTGTTCTCTGAGGCTTACTCCCAAAATGAATCTGAACACAGTGCTACTGCTAGGAAACAGTGCTACTGTTAGCACTTGATCTGAGTTCAGGCTCTGATGCCTAAGAGATAGGTCCTTACTGCTGTGTTGAATTTGTGTAACATTTGCAGCACCAGTGCACATTGGGTAGAACTAGTTAAGTCAGGCAGTGCTCTGCTTGAATTGGTGCATCACAGACAAGAAAATATTACAATCTGTTCTTGACTACAAGTGAATAAACTCAGTTGGTAGCTACTGCCACCACTGCCTTTCTTCAGCAAGCCTGTTAGCAGCCGAGGCAGTAAGAGTAGGGGATTAAGGGAGGACTGGTGGCTTTTTTCCTTGAAAGGTGAGCTTTTGAAAGCTAAACTGAGTTTGCATGTCAGGCAGAAACTGGGTGTGCCTGACAGCCTCCCCTGTGATCTCGTGGAGAATCTGGGTCTGGAAGGCTGGGGCTGCAGCAGCTTTTAAAAGTGCTCATCCATGTAATTTGATTCTGTGTTTTGCTTCTACAGTCAGTAAGGATGTCTTTGGCATCTCTTGATCCTTATCCCAATGATAAGCCTGACCTGGACTGCAGGTGTCACCCAGCATCCAGTTTCTCAGTTCTGACTGAATCCATGTTGGGTGGGATGGGAGGCACTCTGACCAGCTCTGCTTTTACATGCAGAAGTATTTGCCATAGCAGAGAATCTTGCAAGTGTGAGTGTGTGTATTTATAGGGAGGCAGATGTAAACCACATTTGTCCTGTGTTTCTGGCAAAGAGAGAGCGTGAAATATTTGTGACCCGAGTCATTGGCTTTCCTGCCATTTGTATAAAAATTTCCAGATGTGATTGTTGATGCCTCACCTGGGACCAATTAAAGAAAGAAGGAATATCGAGAACCAACTGTGTTCATGTGGATACTTGACTTGTTTGTGTGTGTGCATGTGCGTCCGCGTGCGTGCGCATCTCTGTTGCAATGTGTGTGTTTTAAAGCAAAGCAAGGCTTCAGTTCAAAGAACTTGTGTTCTCTCTTTCTAGGGCCTTCATTTTGTCTACATTATCCTTTCCTCCTCAGATTGTCCCTGCCCCACCAACCAGGATCAATTTGGATTTCTTAGATACCTTCTCGCCTCATATTTGTCCTCACACCTTTTCTGTTATACCTCCCAATAGCTACTTGTGGCTCACCTTGATCACAGTGCTCTTCCATGCAGGCACGGCAAGTTTCCTGGAGAAGAAGGTTCTTGAATGCTATAAGCTTCTAGAAAGACAGTGTGAAATCCCTAGTAACACAACAGTGACTAACCAAAACAGGGCCCAGCACAGTGGTTGGACTGCTCACCACCAAGTGAGCCCTATTCTCTAGTCTGTCTCCTGCCCTCACTTTTCTCACCTATTGCATCAGCTGTCAGTCTGCAGGGTCCACATTAGACTGTGCCTGGAGATTAAACTCCTGGCTCTCCCTTTCTAGGCTGTGCCCACGAAAACCTTCTCCTAATCACTTGTTTTGTCTCCATTTTCTTCATTCTGCTAATGACTGGAAACTTCTTTCCCTCTTGCTGCTTTTCTGTTGAGTTTCTCCATACATTTTTTTTGTCCCTGCCTGTAGTCCTCCCTAAGTGTATTTACCAAGCTACCTTCTGGCCTTAGTCATACTCCGCTGGAAAGCAAATCTGAAGTCATCCAATCTTTTTCCCTTCTTTTATTGTTGTTTTTGCAAGGGGAGTTCAAACAAACAAACACCGCCCCCAACATCTGGTGCCTTTCAGGAGCTTTAAACTCATGGCCAGAACGAGTATGTGGAAGGAACAACAGGATGGGAATCCAGCTAGCTTGCAAAAACTAGGCGTGCACCCAAAGACACTGACTTATTCTAATTTAAAGTAACCAAGAACAAAATTTGTACTTTTTTGCTTATCAGTCATCACCTTTAGCCATGATCAAAACCATTTTCTGCACTTCCCTCCGTGCCTGCTGGTGTCACCCGCTTTGCGGTGTGTGCACAAGGCCTTCCCTGTGCAAGCATTTATTCTAAAAGGAGAAAAATGCAGGGTCCCGTCTGCGGCAGGATTCATTGGACAAAAGGTCTGGAACCAGAACTGCTGGGGGGACTATTCCTGTGTAACTTCGAATTTGGTCTGGCAAGTATCAGGTCCAAAGTGAACTTTGCTTTCTTCTGTCTCATTTTTTAGCATTCCCCAAGCGGATTTGGATATGTTTATGCTCCTTTTCAACACAGAGGATAATTAAAGTATAGCTGTGAATGGTAGTGTACGTTTTACACAGTTATTTGTTCATTAACAAGACGTTTCCAGGGTAGTTATGTTTTAGCTCTAGACTTTCAGCTAGGATTTTATTTCTCTAGCAACAGATATTCATAACTAGACTAGAACTGACAATCTTCTTAGATGACATGTTAAAACAGGACTACAACTCAAGCATAGATTTATCGTTTCTGTGTCTGTTGGGGAGAGAGATACACATGCTCCAACTAGCTGATTATAGTCTTTCTAAAAGGCTTATTTTTGTTTCTATGGAATATAGCGAAGGGAAATTATTCAGTGTATTGTTGTGCCCTGGAAAACATCTTTAAGAGTTAAAATTGTTTTGCTTCATTTTTTATGATTTCAAAAGGGACAGTAAATAAGGACATGGCTGTCATTTGCACAGTGGAGCTTTTAGGTGTCCATATGTATCTAAAGTAGTATTGTTCTCTTCTTGAAGTTCTAGCTGGCATGGGTGTAAACCTCTCAGACTTTGCTCATAGGTTTATGCTGGCACCACCAACCCTTGACACAGAGAACTTTCTGCAGTATGGATAGGTATATTTTAACTCCATTGCGATACTGTGGGTGTCTGGTGCTCCAGCTGCTTAGTATTGAGTCTCTCGCTCTCCTTCTGTGTTGCAAGCAAGTAAGAAAATAAATGCAGTGCTATCTGCTCTGTTTCCTTGCAAACATTCCAGCTGCCCTGGGCTTTATACCACACTGTGCCATGGGGTCTGCTACATACAGCTAGTCCGGGAGAGGAAGGGTAAAGATAAACTAAAGCAGTGAGTTTAGCAATGCATCAGCCAGGTTATCTCAGCTTCCTGCATGGTGCCAAAATTTCCCTGAGTTGGCTCTTTGATGCTTGGCCTTTTTGTCTTTAACCCTAGGAAGACCAGAGCGGTGGTTTTCTCCCTTCTGTGTGCTATGAGCCATAGGCTCTCAAAGGAGGGGGTGAGACAACAGTGCCCAAAGGGCAAACATGGGAGGGATGAGGGTGGGCAGCTGGAAGCCAGGGGGATGGGACACTGACTGCTCTTGGTGCAGAGGACTGTGTTGGCCCCAGGGCAGTGCAGGAAGACTGGGGTTAGGGGGAAGCTGTCTAAAAAAGATCAAATGGAAGATAGAAGTGGATGAAGAAGATTTGCGGCTATATTAGCGCAAGGGAGTGGAGTGCTTAATATACTGGTGGCATGATGAGGTCTCTGGCAGGGTTTGCTTGCAGCGAGGCCAAGCTGAATATTCTGCTGCAGAAATGATTCCTTGCTTTGCAGGGGAATTTCTGCCAAGTCCCTTCCTCTTCTGGCTCCCAGGTCTGGGTGTCTTGCTCAAGTTGTGGGGCTTCCAACCAGTTTCCTGGCTGCTGCAGACTTAAGGTGGTGCCAGTACTTCTAAAAACAGCCTGTGCTCTCTTCTCCTCCTCCTCCTCTTCACTTTGGTGAATTCCTGCCTCCTCCCTTTCAAGCAATGCTTATTCAGCTTTCCTTGCTAAGTTCTCGCCTGCTCTGGAGCATACTGAGCCCTGACTTGAGGAGTGGAGTAGGTAATGCAGGAGGGGCAATTTTAGGAAATATTCAGCCTTCCCTGCTATTATGAGACAGGTCTGACTGCTTTGAGCTGCTTTCTACCTTCAGCACTTGCTTGTTTGTCCCAGCAATTCTTAAATAAACTCTTGTAAAGCTTTGGTTTTTTTTTTCTCCCGTCTGGAAGGAAACTCGTATTGTTAAGGATCTGTCCCAGTTCCTGTGTAATCAACACTGGGCTGTGCTTTGAACTGTAAGGACTTGGGGGGAAAAGACTCCCCCAGGTACATAGCACCCACAGATGGGTGCTGGAATGGAGGGTGTGAGGAAAAGGGAACCTCAGTTGTGGCTGCAAGCAGGGAAGGGCTCATGGACCACTACAGCAGGGCCATGAACCACCTCTCCCCTGACATGAACACAGCTATTGCATCGGTGCAGCAAAGGTCGTGGGGGCCCTCCAGGCTGGTGGGAGGAAGGGGGTTCACCTCACCCTCCCAGGGGCTGGCGGGGCCGTGGGCTGCTGCATGCCTGACCAGAGGTGGGTGACGGCCAAGAGCTGGGCTCAGGGGCAGGCTGCCCTATGAGGCAGGGATGGTGCCGTGGGGCTGGCGGGAGCTGTTCCAGCAAGGCAGTGCCCGTGTGGGTCGGGGGGAGGCCTGTGGGTGAGGAGGAGAGGCGGAGGGTGCCTAAGGCAAGTGGCTGTCCGCGTTGTCTTGTATGTCAGACTTGATTAGATTTGGCTGGCGCTGGGGTGAAGGCCTCCACGCTGCGAGGGGTGGGGTCTGGCTGGAGGGGCAGAGCCAGGCTCTCCTTCTTTTATGTGCTGCTGAAAAGTGGCCTTTGTTGTGGGGGTTGCAGGCTTTGTCCCCTCCTGGAAGCAGTGCCCCTTTCTCTGGGCTTCAGCCCCCGAGAGAGGTGAGCAACCCTGTCCTTTTGTGTCAGAGCTGAGCTCTGCCTTGTGCCTGTGCATGGGTGTTGGGCCGACCCCCCGAGGGTCGAGAGAAGCATTTTTCCTGCTAGTTTGGAGTTGTTAATTTGAAACTGCATTTGGCGGGGATCCAGCAAGGTGTTAAGCTACTTTCAGTCGGGACTTCCCCCTAAGTCCCTCCCTTGCTTCTTCAATCCTTTGTGAAATGGTTAGAAGAACAACTGGAGATAGAAACTCAAATAAAATCTGCTGTTCCAGGCCTTTCTGCAAACATGTCCCCCTCAGCCTAAGTGATCTGCAGTCAGCAACTTCCCATAGGGGTTTCCATCTTAAGGTTTTGTCATGACAGTATTAATTTTGAGCAACATAACAGACTGGGAGTAAGCAGTCCTTAGTTGACTTTATGGACCCATGAGCTCAGGGCTGGATAATTGTCCAGCCCCTACAAACTGCATACCAAAATTTTCCTGTGTCAGAGAGCTGTAAGCTGTATACCCCACAGGCCAGAGACCTCAGTGGGTGGGAAGGCAAAAGATGGGTGTTCCAGGGAGTGATTTTCGGCCCATGGGTCCCAGCGGTCTTGCCTCCCTACTGCGGGGTAGACCTGGACTGAATGTGCAGCTGTGCCCAAGGACGATGCAGTGGTATTGCTGCACTGCTTCCCAGTCCTGAAGGCTTGGCCTGCCCAGCAGTCCCTGTGCCACCGTAGCACCCTTGCTGTAAGTCGTCTGAACTGCTTTTGGAGTATGTGCTGCTCCGAAGTGCCACAGTTGATCTGCTTATGCTGCTGTGTGCAGTAGGTGCTTTATTTTCAAAGCTGTGTAGAAGATACACCCCTTCAGGTCACTTTCTGAACATAACCTGCGTGGTGGCTAACCACACACTGGGGCTCAAGGCTGAAGCAGGGAACCCTTCCTAAGGCTGTCCACGCTGGCCATCCACACTCACCAGGGCAGCACCAGCAGAGCTACTGCAGCCTCCGCAGAGGAGTGGGTCGGTTGCCATTGTCTTGCCTGTTGCACCTGCAACTCGTTGGTCTCTATGCTGTGCTCGTCAAAGGGTTTTCAAGCATTATTTTAGCATGTCCAAGGGCAGGCAGCGGAAGAGCAATGAAACCATTTTCAAATGACAATTGAGTTTGTGATATTTACTATGTGTTTTCATTGCTTTGGTTAAAATAATTTTCAGAGTACCATAACTGGAGCGCTGGCTATCTGTCTTTAGCTAATGGATCTTTAATATGACCTGTACCTCCTGTGGTACCTTTGGGAATCTGGGAATGACAATTGACCTAAAGATTTCTTCTCTGCAGACTAATGCTGTCATTGCCCTGGGCATGCATAAACATCTGGTACTGCAGGGGTTAAATAGCTTGAGAAGGGTGGAGGATTCTTCAGCCAAACCCAAACTGATTGCACCTGGTTTGCTCAACATGTGTGTAAATGACACCATGGTCTTCCCGCCCCCACCCCAGCAAATGCCACAGGGGCTGCCAAGGTATACGTGCAGGTAGGGCTGCGGAGCAGGTGTGGGGCCTGCAGCGGTAGGAGGCTCCTCGCCCTGGCCGGGGGAGCAGTCGTGCCAGTCACACGCACACAGGAGCCTTGTAAGCTGTAATCGCCATAAGCCACTGAAATGACAGGGAGCCAAAGTAAAATGCCCCCTTTGTTAAAATTTGCAGTCTCCTGTTAAACATAGGTGTTGGTTACTGACAAGGCACAGTAGGGTCTGTTCCTCTTGAGCAGGAAAAGTGCGAATTTTGGTAAGCATGTATTGGGCAGCCTGCTCAGCCCATGGGTGGTTCAGACTGCTCTGTCTTTGTGCAGCGCATATGGGACTGAGTTCCCAACCAGGCTGGTCTATGGCAAGACCCACTCCTGTCTTTGCTCAGCAGTACATCTGGAACAGTGCGAGCTGAACCTGTAGAAGGATTCGAAACAAGGAGGTTGCTCACGCATGTGAGTGTTGCTTTGCTGTCCTTGGGGGAGGTAATGAAGGGTTTTGGGCCATAGACTTGGGACTCGGAATTTAGTCTTTGGTAATTTAGAGTCTTAGGGAATTGCTAAGGAGGCAATGAATCCCTTACAGGAAACTAGTCTGGAAGTGTGTTCTGGGAAAATATGCTTCTTTTAGTGTGGGTACCTCATGCAGCTCTGAAAATGATTGCTATTGTGTGGTAGAGAGGATGAAATTATTCACATTTATTCTCTCTTCCCCCACCCTGACTTCAGACAGAACCAGTCCTTCCTTTTCCAGACCATGCACACAAAGATGATTGTCAGTTGGTCATCCTGCTTTGCAGTAGCCCATGTTTTTTCACATGTCAACCAAGCTATCATTAATTTCTTGCTTCTGTGTCCACTGTTAAGACCTAACATACATCTGTGGGTGTAAACGATGCTGTTCTGCTGATTTCAGTGAAGTTCTACCCAGCTCCAGTGCAGGGAGTTTGGCCCAGAGCTCCTGAAGGCTGACCTGCATACGGGTTTTCTTTGGCATTGTATAAAGGCTCTGAGGTGAGTGGTAAGGGCTGGAGAGATTCCATGTTGCGGCCCAGCTGGCGTGTGCAGCCACAAATAATAATTAATTGGCTCTTTAAGAAGTCTTACGAACTCTTTTTTTGTCTGTCTGTCTTAAGCTCCTTTTAATTAACTTCAGTCATGTCCCAACACATCATCTTGGCTGAATCATAGACCTCACTGTGCCAGTTTTTCGCATTCCTGAAATACACAGGCCGCCAGTGTTGCGAATGCAGCTTGGAGACAGGGACTCAGAGGAAGTTGGGCAGCTCTCCTGGAACTCTGAATTTTTCAGGAACTGTTGTGACATTGAGAGGCTAAGCAGACCAGCTTTTTGCTTCAAACTCCAGTGCTGCCCAATTGCCAACAGTGTTGCTGTCTTGCACTTTACCCACTGACTCAAGGAGTAGCAATTGTAGCAGGCACCTGTGTACAAGCATCTTTGTTCCTTTAGAAAGCACCTTTGTTTGGGTTACAGTGCTTGGGGCATACAACCTTTTTTTTCCCCATTCAAGAGCTTGTTTCTTTGTCACACTTCTTATTGCAAAGGGTCAGCTTTCAAGATCGTGGGGCATGTTAACAAGATACTCAGGCATACTTAGTCACCAAACAAAGTCTGTTGGCAACATGACAAACTTGTGTCTCTTCACTAGAAAGATTCAAGCCTGGTCTAAGGACCATTTCCTTCTTTAGTGGAATTTGGGGTTCAGGAGTGTCTCTATTGCATTATAACCTGGCTGTGCTCTCACCAATGCTGGTGGAAATAATCCCAGTGTTTCTATTGACTCAAAGCTGTATCAACATTTGTTGTCCCTTGGTCTAATGTGTTTTGAGCTGGAGACTTCTGCATTTGATAACTCAGAATCAATTTTAGCACCTCATTTAACAATATGTTTAATTTACTGAAAAGAAGGGAGGTCTTATTGTAATCTCTTGGTACTTGTTTAGAGGTGATTGTCATGGTTTAACCCCAGCCAATAACTAAGTGCCACAAGCCACTCGCTCACAACTCCCCACCACCCCTGGTGGGATGGGGTGGAGAATTGAAAAAAGGTAAAAGCCGTGGCTTGAGATAAAAACAGTTTAATAATTGAAATAAATTAAAATATACTACTACTACTAATAATAATA
>NW_009605138.1:0-22718 GCF_000690535.1 Cariama cristata
CCGAAGACAGCAGGGTGGCGGCGGAGGAGGTTAAAATAGAGGTGTTGCACCTCCCCGAGGTCTGCAGCCCGAAGAGCAAGAAGGGGGATCTGCTGAACGCGCATTACGACGGTTTCCTGGCCAGCGATGGATCCAAGTTTTACTGCAGGTGGGCCCCCAAGGCACCGGGTAGGGTGGAAGGGAAGGTAGGCCCAAGCCCGGCGGTGTACGTGGCACAGCCTGCCCGCCCCCAGGAGCAGCAGCTCCCGCTTACCTGGCCAAGGGGGCACGGCAGGGGCACAGGGCCGGGTAAGTGGGCGAGCCTGTGCTCTCCCGGCGTGGGCACAGCTTGGGGTCCACGCTCACCACGTTAGCATTAGTAATTTCCCCCCATCTCAGGCATTACTTTTCCTCAGACGAGTGTTGAAGGATGTAGGATTTACCTAGGGTCAAGGGGGACCAGCGCTGAGGTAAGCTGCAAACTAAAGCCATACTTGAGACTGGCGGTCGTTGACAGCAAAGGGGACCAACTGGGACGGTCGCTGAGAGCCTGTAGCCCACATCTCACACAGAAAACCTCTTTGGCAGGGCGAGAAAAACCCCACCGTGTTATCACCTGCCATGTTCTGTGCTGTAATCTGCAGAAAAACTCGGGTTTGGAGGATGAGCTCCTGGTAGGGATGCAGACTGAGTATTTTAGACAGAAACGAATACAGCATGCACTTCTACATAGTTGGCATTGTGCAGGGCAGCTGCATTACAGTAGTTGTTTGCAGTCCTTATGCCCCTTCCCTGTCGCTGCTTCCCTCCTTGAGTTGTGCTACCTTCCTCTTTGCCTCAATGTTAGTATTTAGGCTTTTGCTTTTTCACTTTGTCCCATCCCTCTATCTTCAGGTTGTTTCAGCTTGGTTTAGTTTGCTTTGCACAGACACTGTTGTGCAAAAGCTTTATTTTTACAGTGCCTTGCTTTCAAAGGTGGTGCATCCTACTATGGAGGTGGGACTCACCTGTGCAGAACTATGGAGGAGAGTCTTTGCTTTCCTTCAGGTACCTGGCTCGTTCCTTACCCATATTTGGACAGATCAGACAGTAGCCTAGTTTATTACAAAATCTTGATTCATTCCCCCCAGTTATATCATTTAAGAAAAAATCAATATAGGATAATTCTACATTTAACAGTACTGTTTTACTTGCATTTTTTTGCCTTTGAAGTGACTAATTTTGGCACATACAGTGTTGCCCTCTGACTTTTGAGCTACATGCTGCTCAGACACTATTCACTGTAGCTCCCATACTGAGGACATCTCGTATGACCAGAAGCTGCCTCAAGCACCAGATATCTAAACTGAACAGGGTGGTGGGTGAGCACACAGTACCACAGCCAAGATTGCCAGGTTCCCCCCAGCACACACCAGCATGCTCTGTCCCATCCCATCCCATCCTACAGTGATGTGAACTGCTGAAGATGTTTTCACTTTCTGGCAGTGAATTGCTCCCAGCACTCCTCACAGACTTCTTGCAGTGGCACCTTGTTTTTGGCATGCAGTGTATACAATCAGGAAGATCAGATGCTTTTGTAAGAAGTTAGGGGTTTTTAATTGTTTTTTTAATTTCAAAAGCAGGTTGCCCCTCACACATCTCAAGATTTTACTTTAATTATAAATGTAGCAGAAAAACGGTGTTAATACTTTATATTCTTACACTCTAAAAATTCTTGTGTTCTAATAATCTGATGTACATTTTTACTGACTGCTAATTTAAAGTTATTTTTATGTTAAAAAAATTAAATACTAAATTCACTGTTGTCCCCTCACAATTCTTTTTAATAGTCGGACGCAAAATGAAGGTCATCCAAAATGGTTCGTTCTGGGTGTTGGACAAGTCATAAAAGGTTTAGATATTGCTATGATGAGTATGTGTCCTGGAGAAAAACGGAAAGTGATCATTCCTCCATCATTAGCATATGGACAGCAAGGATACGGTAAACAAGAAGTTTTAATACTAAACTTTGTCTTTCCTGTTTTACCCATTCAAATATACAGTATTGTAAATGACCATAGGAATTGGTGCTCCCATGATTTTTGGAGGCACTGAAGGTAATGACAGCAGCTGTGCAGCCTAATCCTGCTCATTCCTATGCATTTTAAGTAGTCCTCATCATAGGCCTACACCCAGGCCTTGCAGTTTGCATTAGAATTCAGAGCATGGTACTCGTCGTTTTTTTCCAAGTATTGCTGTAATACCAAAAATTGACAGCAAAAGGAAGATCTTCATGATTCATATCAGCATTTTTTGTCTTCATCTATGGTATTCTACTCATGTTTAGTTTCTGTCGTTTGACTCCTACCTGCTTAGCCTTTTAATGACATTCTGCATGTTCTGAGCAAAATGGAATGTAATCCACTGCATGCCACAGAATTAATCTAGGTAGAAATAATTTGTTTAAAATACTGCTTACATTCTGGATAGTTAATGGACAATATTATCACATTACATAGTAATTGCAACACTACAATGCATGAAATGAGGTTTGAATTTATGATGCTTAAGTGTGCAGTCTACTTTTAAAAAAAGTTCCGGTCAGAGTTTTATGCAGTGTTTCAGCAATGTTAATTGTAGATAACTTGAATACAGCTCTGACTTGGGTGTAGTAGTTTCTGTGAAAAGGTAGCTCCTGCTCTATAATAATTCTTTGGTAGTGATATTATGTCAGAATTCCATGCACCAGTTTTATCTTTCATACAATTCCATTGTAGCCAGTGAAGTTTACTAGGAATAAATTTTTCCCCTTGAGCATAATATGTAATAAGTAAGTCTCGTAACAACAAGGAAAAACACTGACACAAGTAAAAGTACGTTCTTTAATATTAGTGTTAACTGTTTATTCTAGGTAGCACTTCAAGAAAGTATTCTTTTCCTACAGCATACCTGTCCTCTGTCTCAGCATATGCCTGCATGCTGGGGAAGATGCCTGCCTAATCTTGAATTAGAAAAGATGCATGTGGCTTTCTAAATCTTTACATATCTTTCCTTTGTTGGTATGTATATTTGTAAACTACTGGCACTGAATTGTGGTATTTTATCTTTGTTTTGTAAGTAGTGTATAAACTATGATTTATATTCAGATATATTTAAAACTTCCACATTTTTAAAGCTTTAAGATTAAATTCTTTTGAACTCTGAAACCTGTCGTTTTTACTATGGATGTTCTAGACGAGGCACGTGAGTGATACTTTTGTTTACCTTCTGTTTATAAACAAAGTAGAATCTTTAGTTTTTCTTCAGTTTGTGAAGGACAGGCACAAGCTCAAAACTCTGTCAAAATTCTGAGGTTACAATGTCATGCACACCGGCTTTGGCTATAAATAGAAACAATTTGCATGTTTACATTTTAATTTTACACTGCCTGATTTCTTGATGCTTTTTTGGTGCTACTTTTAGACCTCATTAGTTTGTTATTGTCTCTCTTCAGTTCCCTTTTTTGCCATATGCATGATACATTGGCCTGTGTTTATAGGCAGTGGCGATTTTACATCACATATCAGAAAATGTTTTGACACAGGAATAATGCAGTCTAACTTTTTTTTTTCAGAGACCAGACAAAATATTCTGATACTGCCTGATACTGCCTGCTTGTTTCTTCAGACAGAAAATACATAAGAGCATTGGTCTATTACTGTAATCTTTTAAATCAGATTGCAGATATTTAATAAAGGCATACGTCTTAGAATCAGTCTCTCAATAAGCCCCATCATATGACAGTATGTGAAAGAGTGACAACTTTTGAAATCCTTGCTTTTCATGATAACACAAACCCTTCTCTTAACTTTTAGAAGTAACTGAATTGATATGAGCAATATAATTTTGTTTCAGGGAAGTATATTGTTTGCAAATCTCTCTGAGTCATTTATGTAACACAATCTGAACAATCTTCCTGTCTAGCTGTATAATATTTAAATTCAGAGTTTAATCTGAATATTAACACAGCCTTTTGTAATAAAAGACAGTTTACATGTGAATTTATCATATGTGTGATTTCTGACCATAGTGTCTTATTTTTTTAAATGCTTTTTTTTCTTTTTATTTGTAGCACAGGGCAAGATTCCACCCAATGCCACATTGATCTTTGAGATTGAACTTTATGCAGTAAATAAGGGACCTCGCAGTGTTGAAGCATTTAATCAAATAGACAAGGACAGTGACAAGAAACTCTCTCAATTTGAGGTAATATGATGTAACTAATTTGGAATAAATAATTTATAAAACTATGGGTATAGTTGCATCGGTGTACCTCTGCTGCGGCTGATCATGTAAAGCTCCTGTATGCTTATGCAAACTACACTGTGCAGTGTTGAAATTTGCTTTGATTAATACATCAGTATGTCTCAGACTTGCTGGGAAATGAACTTTAAACATATATGTAAGTTATTGTGACTCGGGTGCAGATATACCCCAAGTGTCCTTCAAGATAGCTGTTGCATACTGGCATAAAAGCCGCAATGGTTGGACTTTTTTTCTTTTCTTCTAGATAAGCCAGTATTTGAAAGAAGAATTTTCAAGAGATGGCAAAAAACGTCATCCTTCAGTCCATGATGAAATCTTAGCTGATATATTTAAGAAGAATGACCATGATGGAGATGGTTTCATATCAGCAAAGGAGTACAATGTCTACCAGCATGATGAACTCTGAGTACTTAAAAAAGTCTTCAGCTGTTTCCTGGACACTGAATTTTAAATAATAATACTTTGTCACATAATTTTTTTCTATTTTTTTTGATAGTGGCATCTTTTTATATCTCTTAAGGTGACTGTGAAAGTCTTATTTTTAACATTCAACTAATGAAACGTCTTAGGTCTTTCAAAAGAAGGAAATAAAATTGGAAAACCCCATGATCTGTTATTAGTGGTCCCTGTGTCATGTCCCTACAATATTCCTCAGTAGTCTTTCTCGTGTAAAATACTGGTGAAAAATCACTATTTCTGTCCTATCAAGCACACAAAAATGGTTCCAGTACCTGTTGACAGAACATAACTGATGAATACTTCTCAATCCCCTGTAAAATAAAAGGGGAAAACAGAATCCCAGGAGGGTAACTCTGTTAAACCTCTGCAGGCTCCTAAACTAGGTTCTTGAGGAATTGCCATTTGCAGCAAATTTAATTATAAAAGGCCTTATAATAAATGAATGCTATCTATGCAGTGTTGAGATAAAAACACAAATGTTTTTAAAGCAACTTAAAATAACTACTTTGATGTAATATTAACATGAATAATTTGGTGTTCATGAAAAAGCAGTCTTTTAAGTGGGTTTTTAAACTTTGACTTAGTAAAATTATTAAGTTAGCCAGTTTATTCAGCAGCAGCAAGTTAAAAATCTACACTATCATGCTTTCCGTGGATGAGGTGGAAGACGATGTGAGATACTACATATAAACATAAGTAATTATTTGGGCATCATTCTGGTTTACTTCACTTCAGAAAAATGCAAAGAAGTAACAATAGCTAATAGTACTTCAGGCTCATTAACTGTTCTGCTTAGGCAGATGCAGTCGTAATATTTGTGTAACCCACTTCCCTCTTCTCATCTGAAAAGCAATGGCTGTATTCATTTCAACATGTAATAATCAGATGTACACAGTGAAAGCGGCAGCACAAATAAAAAAGCTTTCATACCTGGGTTATCCTTAAAATCATTCTAGGAGGTATAAAAACATTTTTTAATTGTTTTCCCAGTTTAAAATGGCATGGGGAGACCTTCAACAGTATACTAACCAACAGCAGTCCCAACCTGTGTTGGACACGATTCTGTGGTGCTCTCTGGTGGTTTTATTCTCAACAGACTTAATTTTCTGTGGTTGAGGTCTGCTGGTTAAAGATCTTCACCTCTGAAGTCTCTTTGGAAGGATGTAGTTCTGTTAGTTTCGTAAGCTTCCAAAACATTTTCTGCTAAGCAATTTTTTCTGAACACATAAAAGAAAGTCAAGAGCAGCTGTGTCGTAAAATCCAAATGCAGAATGTGGACTGGCTGGTACTTTTTAGTAATCTAAACAAACTGTTGAGATATGGTAATGGCATCCTAATATGAAACGCCTATCCCTAGTTTTAGTTGTTCCCTTTTGTAAACGAAACATTAGCCTGAGCTAAGTTTTAGCATGTTTTTTAATCTGATACTTCAATTAAACATTCATGAGGACACTAAATTATTAACAAATATTCTCATTTTACCATCATATGCCAGTGTAGATAAAGGCAGTGTTTTGAGGTTTAACAACAGGTTTGTGTAAACAACTTAAAGTAACTTCTAGCATATATTTTGACATTATGAAAATACAGTTTAAAAGTACATTTTTCGTTATCATGATAATGAAAGGAGAAGGTTCTAGAAAGAAGAAAAGCAATGCCAGGGAATGCATGAGGGCCTTTTCAAGTGAAAGGTCATTGACTGTGAAGCAAATAATTAATTTGAAGATAATAGTGTAATAAAATGTTTTGCACTTTCACTATGTTGCATTTCAACAATTTGAGTCGTATTTACTTATTCTGAAAAGTTTGTGGCACAGTTATGCCCATGTCTGCGACAACAGGCACTTACCTAGCTCAGTTACTTTGCTCTCTTGTGCCAGAGATCAAAACAGGGCACAGCATGAAGTCGTACGTACTTTTGTCCATTAAAAGAACACTCCAGGCATCCGTAGACTGTCTCCCTTTTAGAACTTCCCATTCCACAAAGGACACAGGGACCTTTGGGGATGTTGTTATTAAGTAAATTAATTCGGATATGAGACCCTTCTCTGAGATAGCTTGTAGAAAGATCAGTCATGCTTGCAGCTTTTTCATAATAATCTGTAAAAAGGTCCTCCAAGTAAACATCAGAGTTAGCAATGGTATCCACTACTCTTTTATCTGAAAAAGAATGCACAAAAAAAAGAAGCCATGATTTGTCATTACATTATGAACTGTTTAAAAAGCAACCTGTCAATCTAATTATGGAGATAACAACTGATTCATGAAGCTATTCTAAACATGTCATGTTGTAGATTACTTCCTGTCAAAAGCCCTGTGTGATGAAAATATTTCTTTAATTTCACAAGACACTTGCAAAAGCCAGGATTTTTTTGTATATGACCTATATAATTATAATATTTTTAGAAATACTCCTAAAAGATAGGCATGAGGCAAGCTTTTGAAAAATTGGTGCCAATTCAAATCACAGCTGCATACTTTCTTGTTTAACCACTTTTATTTTTGCATTTCTAGCTTTGTTTTCTAAAAATTGTAAATTCACTTTTCTTTCCTAGTATTTACAAAAAAATCCACCAATACTTGACAGGTTTAGAAAATTTGGAGGACTCCATGTTGACCTCCTTGCAGATTTCTAAGCATCAAAATATCCCAGGAAGAAATCACTTTTGGAACTACCTACCTTTTTCCTCTCCCTTCAGGGACTGATTAGTTTAGATTGGATGACAAACTTTTAGGCACTTACAGCTACTGAGATGTATCCTACCCACTGAAGATTTATTCCTTACTGTGGACTGAAGCAGCACTGAAGGCTTGGTCCATAAAAGCCCCTTGATCAAGAACAGGATCCAGTAGAGCAAGGACACCTATACAGAGCAGCCTTTAGAAGGATGTGCTTACTGCTCAACATTTATCTTACAAGATTTGCAGATTTCCAAAATACTTAGACCAAGGCATGTTAAAAGTATTAATTTAAATTAATTAATAAAAAGTAGTTAATTTAAATTAATATTGTTTGATATTTAAACTTAAAGAGTTTGCCCTGAAATGTTATTTATAGATTATAACTTCTATTGTGTAACACTAGCTGTAAATGGCAAGCATATCAAAGAGGCTTAGTGTTAACTGAAGTTAGTTGTATAATTACGCCATACCAGTTTATCATCAGCCATAAATTTTTATTTTAAGATCTTTAGAGTTTTAATGAACAGCAAGACCATGAATTTATTTGTGCAAGAGTCAGATTCTCAAATACAAATTTTAACAACTTTACAATCATTTCAATACACAAGAAATGAAGAGGTACATTTTCCATCAAAATTTTCTTCTTTAAGCATTCGTCTTGCACACAAATTAAAGAAACAAAAAATACACTCTTCATGCATTAACTAGGATGACATTTGGATATAAATATCAAAAGTCATACTTCGATGAAACAGATTACTCTTTAACCTCCTTAATGTGGTCAGTGAAGATGATCCAGATTTCTCTTTTTCAAATCCTCCTTTTGAAATTGGAGTCACACAGAGTTCTGTAAAAATTAAAAATAAGTTTTTAGAAGAACAAAATATAAAAGCAATAATTGCACAACAAAGTTTAATATGCTTTCTAATCTATAAAGTTAACAGCTTTGCTAATATTTTTAATGGCTAATACCACTTCTTTATACAAGTCTGCACACAGTAATAGCCCACAGAATCAAGGGACACAGATTCAACTGGAATTTTAAAATGTTGGTGGCTTTCAACATACATTGTCAGAGTTTGTTTTGGTTTATATACAATTTATGGCCATGTTAAGGGACTAAGAATACAGTCAATATTGTATAAATGGAAGCCCTGCTTCTGAAGGAGAAACGTTTCTATGATCTCATTTGAAACTAAAAATGAAAAATAATAAGCAAAGCTGTGAATTCTGTAGTCATCTCTTCCAATACCAAATCAACTGCTAAACCTTTTTTTTTTAAAATAAAAATAAGTATCACCTATGTTTATATTCATAACTTGAAAGAAAACCTTTAAAGAGAAATGTCAGGATAATCAATTACAAGGAACTGAAAAAACATGTTTTAAACTTTCTCAATTGACAATTCTCTTTAATTATGCAAATACAAATATCAGCTTCCTTGATTACTTCACTGATGACTTTACGAAAAACACTGTGCGTGTACCTACCATTGCATAAAAGTAAAATAAAATCAAAACATTTCCAAAACTGAAATTAATGTTGAGCATTATGGAAGTGAATATAAAGAACTACTGTACTGTATTATCTCTTTTAATCCAGTAATAATGCCTAGTTTGGAGTATATTTAAAGTTTTTACAGAAGCGTAAAGTTATTTCACAGCTCAGTAAAAAGGTGCTTTACAATGCAGAGTACCTGTCATGGAAGTCTTGTACTGTGTATGCCAAAGGGTACGGAGCTATTTGCAACTTTTAAAACATAGTGCTGTATAGATCTGCAGAGAGAGAGATTACTTCCCTAGCCAGGTCCTTTATCTTGCTATTTACAGAAAGCCACAATGTTATAGAGAGTCAAGCAATTCCTGAAACCGTTGAGTGACTCTCAGCGATGTTCCTGGATGTAAGTACATGTGAATGTGGTGGTTAAAACTTTACCTAACATTGCTCTAGTCGGTGGGGAGTTTTGCATTTGATATTATCATGTTCTAGATCAAATCCTAAACTGACTTTCTGGTTTATTACAAACAATGTTGATAACATTGATAATGTTATAGGCTATACTTTTTACACTAATTAGTGCAAATAATGTAAATACGTAAGTGCTATCCTTCCCCCAAAAGGAGAAAAACTTACAGGAGCTATGCAATTTTTTAAATTAGTTTCCAGTAATTGTGATTATTTCTTCCTAAATATCTTCAGATATCCATATGTGGTGATGAGGTATCAGATAGAAATTAAAGCCCCAACAGAAAAAATATTAGCCTAGTTGAGAAGTTCTGCACACTTTCTTCTTTACTTGGGTTTTTTACTTGCCTATTTTATGCAAAACTGATCAGATGGTCCTATAAGCTTATTCCTTACAGGCTAGAAATATAAGGAAGTGATTTTTTTTGTTCCATGCAACTGTGGGGTTTAAAAAAAAGAATTACAAAATCATACTTAACTTTTAAAACATAATGTTTCCACAACAGACTGTTTTCTAGCACCTGCCTTGTTTATCTTTTCAAGAATTGTTTCCCTTAAAAAGTCAGACTACTTATGTGCATAAAATTAAAGTATACCATTGTATGAGATCCAGGCTTATACACATGAAGAGCAAGAAAACTGTTTCAAAAACTCAGATCAATATAAATAATAGCAGTAATGACAGTAATTCTCATCACTTACCAAAATTACCATCCAAATGAATATAAAGTTCAAATACACTAAAAGCAATAGTTGTATGCGCAGGAAAAACAATGGCTTTGTCCCGCCCTTTATAATTCTGATCTTCAATAATGTGAAACTATAATTTAGAAAAGCATCAAAAAAGTTACAAATTGAAATGAAAAAATAAAGAAAAGACTATCTTAACTGTATATATTGAGAATTATAATGCCAGCAGGAAGCTCTGAAATTGAAGATCAAATTTCACAACTAAAGAATTTTCTATTAACAACTTTGCATTTTAATAAAGTTTCATACAGAGATAGTAACTTAACTTGCATCACTCATTGAAAATTATGTGAATGATTTATAAATACTAGTAATGGCAAACCTCAGAAGATTTGTAAGTTCAATTATTCAAAGACACTGAAGAGAGAGGGGGAGAGGGAGGAAGAACATAAGACAGGGAGTAAGAAGCCAACCCTTGAAATAATAACCGCCCGCAGTTCCAATGCGTTATAGAAGATTAATATAATACTGAAAGATAGGTTATACATTTATTGGAGATTCAAACTAAGAAGTGGTAAATTCCACATTTTTTCTGAGGCTTCACCCAAAGCAATGGCTCATTGTCTAGCCATCCTTTCAGGCATTTCCCTTCCCTCAGTCACATAAGCAATACTAACAAAAGACCAACTTTTAATTCAGTTTACATCAGTGCAATAATATTGATTCACTTCAGATTTTTTTTCTGAGCTTACATCATTTTACAGTTGAACTCGATGGTCTTAAAGGTCCCTTTCAACCTAAATGATTCTATGATTCTATCAGTAAAAATGCAACTAAATCTAACCATAAAATTTATAAAAATAAGCTTTTTATATTTGTTCACTTAAGGTACAGAACTTTGTCAAACATATTTACCCTCATTGTCTCTCCACGCATTCCAGTATGGACAGTTAATGAGCACTGCCTTGTAGTTCTAATACTTTCCATGACCACGCACAAAATTTCCATCCTACTTTTTCTTGATTGATGGACTAGACAATGATCGAAGTTTATTTTTCTAAAATCGAGAGGGAGGCAGGAAGGAAATTCAGAGATTATTGGCAATTTACAAAGCAGCTAATAGAATTAGTAACTTTAAATCAGTAAATAAATCACCATAACTTCTATCTCACAGCAGTAAAACTGACTGAGGAGATCTCTGGACCCTTAATATTAATTTTCAGTGTTTGGGAACAGAAGCACTAAAAAATTCAAGGAAAGCCAGTAATTTACAAACGTTAGAGAGGATATGTGGGACGTCCTGGAAAATTCCAAGTCTGTCCATCTGACACTGCTCTTAGTGACAGTAAGGAACTGTCAACACACTCTGATTAATAACAATTTTTTTAAAAGTGATATAATTAATGTCAGTCAGTAAGAATTTATGGAAAATAGATAGTAAAAGCAATAGCCATAATGCTCTACCTTTGGGCTTCTATAATGCTTACGATGATGCAATGTTTTGGTTAGAAGCCTAAATGATGCCTATACAAGCTGGCACGCACTCAATGGATTAAAGACTGATTAACTGATATGTGTCAACTATAACTGAAAAAAACTACAGCACTTACAAAATATGGAACAATCGTGAAACAAGTGTTTGTAGAATTTCTGCAGGCATTGGCTCTTAGTCCTATAACAGTGAATAATTTAATCAGAAGACTAGGACCTCTTCCCCCACCCCCAATTATTAGTCATAATGTTTGGAGGTTACAAATAAACCAGGGAAAGGCAGGTACAGAACAGGAGATGTTATGGATATAAAATGACATGCACTACTTGGTAAATAATTACAAGGAAACAATATATATTTGAAAATACCAAATGTCACATCATGCATAATATATAATTCACTGGGATGCAACACTGGGATTCACTGGTATGACTTTGTGGCCAAGGGATAACCTTTGGAATATAAAATAGAGAATTACACCTATAATCCGTCACATCATATTTCTATGTGTTTGACATTTGTGCTAGCACTACAGGAACACCGAGTTCATTTTCGGTGTCCACAGCTCAACAAGGATGTTGGAAAAATGAAGACTGCATTTAGACAAGAGCCACAGAAGGTTAGGAGAAATTTCAAAGAAAAGGCTGTGTAATAACCTCATGAAACCTCGAAGTACCTACTTTGGCAATAATACACATGGCTCTCTAGTTCATCTATTTCTGAAACCTGAAGTTGGGTAATGTCATTCAAAGTAAATTTCAAATTTTCAATAGTATGGAATAACATAGCTAGGACCTTGGATGGAATCTTCCTTTCTGGATGTTTTTTTTTCCCCTGAAAGATGCACTGTAATTCAAAAAAGAGTTAATTCAGAAAAATTCTACAGTCTGTGTTGCACAGAAGGTCATATGTCTAATCCCAGTGATCCAATCTGAGACTCTTGGAAAATATCAAATGGTGACTGCTATTGATTGGCTAAAAATAATCAAAACCCAACCATTTCAGAGGCTCAGCCTAACTGTATGAAATACAATTATGGAACCAGACAACAAAATATATAGTATAACCTTGTAGTAAGTTCTTTAAGTAATGTTGGTACTTCAACCTCATGTTTGGTCACTATGCCAAACGAAGCTTTAAAGGCAACAGAATCTGATCCAGCAACATCAAAACCAACATCATTCATTATCTGATTTCCTCTTCTACCATTAAGCGAAACATCTGATTTGTCTTCATAGTTGAGCAACTGGTAAGATGAGACACCTGAGTAAAAGAAGATAACCATTGTGTGATGAAAAGTCTGAACATAGTATTTTTACATCGCAAGAAAAGAATAACGGTACTGTTCCTACTGTGCTTAATCATTTTGATGTGAAATCCACAGCTACACTGAGCACTTACTTATCGGTGTTACTACTGATGGCTAATGGAAAGAGAGCACATAGGGGTCTGAGGGATTTCTGTGCCTCTCTCTGGCAGTTGTGCCCATGCTCCTGCATGTGGTACATCCTGGTCGTGAAATGGTGATTAGGGCTATTTCTACATTTCTGTGCTTATGATTATTCTCCTAAAGTCCTTTTACCTGTAAATATGCTGTTGGTACTTGTATAAACTGGATATGTAGTGTGTTCTGGGTTTAATGACGGAGGATCTGAAATACAAAATGACTTAGTGGAAGCCACACAGGATATTAAAACTAGGAACTAAATGAAAGCCACTGTGTGTAAAATAAAATTAGTGAATTCTGAATTTTGTCTAGATGCAGTACAAATGAACCTAACATTTCTTCATTTTTGCAATACGTGAATGAGACATGGGTGTGCCAGTAACTAACTTTGCCTTTTATCTGACATGTCACAATTAGAAAGACTTACCACACTTTCCAAGTATGCCTGATGATTCCAGGGACTATGTCAGTTTATTTTGAAGGAAAACAACAGATTAATTCTGACTTACTTGAAAGTTTGCATTGATTTACTGTACAATCAAAGAGCAGGTACCAAAGCATTTCTATAATGCTTTCTTTATAACCTCAAATACATTTCCATTACACTAACAGAAAAATAGTAGAATGCATTGGTTGCCGAACTAAAATTAATGGAGCAGGCAGAACACAGGGATTAGGCATCCAAATACATTTGAGAGTCTGGGTTTTACTCTTTTTTTTTTAATCATTTGAAGCCTTTAGGATAAACTGACATTATGTAGTCACCTATTATGAATCCTGTTTGTCTTTAAAATAAAAAAGTTCATGTATTTCTCATAATTCTAAAAAGATTGCAAATGTCTGTATTTGTCACATAAAGAAAGGAAATTTAATTACAAAGTTCTTTGCTTATATTAAAGGACAATACTTCCTGCACATGACATCTAACCTTTACAGAAAAGACTAGTAAGGTTTTGCTAGACTTTTTAATGAGATTTTGCAAACATTTTCTCAGATTTTTTAATGAGGTTTTTCAATTTTTTCATTCAGGACAAGCCAGCTGACTTGTCCTGAATGTAAGACTAGTAGAACTAGTGGGATTCCAGTTTTTTTCATCGTGCTTGGGTCCTGGAATCACCCCTTTGTAAGGTCAACAGATATTTCTGTCTTTTTGTGCTCATACTGGTTTGTCTTAGTAGAGTTTTTAATTAATACAATTGTTGTGCAATTAATGTGACCATTTTTCAAAAGCAAATAAAGCAATGAAACTGTTTTGAGAAAACATAGCATGCAGACAAGAATTACACAGACTTTTCAGAGGAAGGTATGGGAAAACATAGGCAGTATAGTTCAATTTTGCACTTCCTAATTGTCATAGAATCTCCTAAAAATATCTGATATTGCATAGCAAAAGCAATTTAAACACAGTTAAGCTCTTCAAATACACACAAAAGATTACAAACATGGAAAAAAATCTTATGGAAATCCAATTACTTCAGTCAGATAGCTGTTGTTAAATGCTTCTGCCTGTGCAGAGCCCAGTTCAACACCAGGGATTACTGGCATGGAACAACTGCAGAACTGAGGCCATTCTTACGTGCTTAAAAGCAAGTATACAGAGAAAGGTGAACATTAAAAACAAATTTCAAGTAGCGATTAATCAACATACATCAATACATCTATAAGGAATCTTGTGATTTGTGACAAAACACAAGGCTTAACTGAATTTGTTTCATATTAGTTCAAAAAACATCAAGGCTTTTTAGTATAATTGACTTTTTTTTTTTACTCTTTTTCCAGAAAGTCCTTTTTTTTTCCCTGTTTATTCTTACCAATTTGACTTGTACTTTTTTCTTAAATATTTATTACATGACTAAGCAAGACGAATTTTACTACCCATGTACTAAAGAACCATCATACTACCTGCACAGTTTAAACTATGTCTGCTGTTCTGTATTTAGTAGAAAACATGCATTTTTCTGCTTTGAAGAAAGATAGAAATCTTACCTGCAGAAATTTCTTTTTCCCCTTGCAGAATGTCTTTTAATGTGAAAGGTGTTGAAGCAAATTTAGATTTTTTTGAAAGTAAACATTTTCTTTTCTTAATCACAAGGCTCAGAGGTTGGTATTTATCAGCTTCACTGAGACTGGGCACTGGAATTAGTCTTCCTCCATCACCAACCTGTTTAACAAAGTTTTTGGTTGCAGCAGCAAACATATTATGACATTAGTAGTGATAATAATAAAAAGCTCTGTGTCAAGTGTAACTTCCAGACATTCAAGCCCATGTTCAATTTATTTTACAATGTTCTTTCAAACAAATTAACATCTTAAAAAAAACAAAAAACAAAAAAAAAAAAAACCTGTCAAACTGTTTGTTTAAATTGAGTTATATTTTGCTTGGAAAGAATCAACTGCATCTTAGCTACCAAGCTTCTATGGTATATCGCTCCAGACTTCTCTCAAAGACCTTCAGTTAAGCTCTCTATTTCTGTATGATGAATAATGAATTACCAGTGTAAACTGATACAGTCATGGTTGCCCTTTCCTTGGCAGTTTAATACCACTATTTGAAAACAAAATTTACAATCTTAGAAACAGAAGACAGTAACTTCTGCAACCCTTAGCTTCCTGTTAGGAGTTACTGGTGTATTACTGTTTAGTGGGTCCTTGCTGCAGCTGAATTCCAGTGTTTTACCAACAACCAACAAAGCAGCCCAGATGCGCCCCGGGAGGCCGCCTGAATTACACATTTGTGAAAGCTGGTAGGTCTGCTGAGACGGTATTGCCTTTCAACAGCAGTTCCATAACCTACCTGTGACAGCTCAGCTGGAGAGTAAGTGGTCTGGAGGAGGGCTTTAGGAACACCTGGGCTGAAGCATAAGGTTAGACATGGCTGGGGGTAGGGAGGAAACAGCAGTGGGCTTTCATTATAGGTTATTCTTCTCCTATGGACTCTACTGTCTGTGACCCAAAGGGTAGTTTTGAGACACACCAGCTGTATGTATTTGGCTCAGACTAATGAGAAATTAGCTGAATTGTGAGAATTATGCAAAATAATACAAGTAAAATTGCAGACAGAAGTAAGGTTATTGATATGGGATTAAGGAGCAGCGCAAAGATCCAAGAGGGAAAGCACCAGTGGAAAAAGATATAAAACTGTAAAGGGAAAAAAGAGAGTCAGTAGACAGCACCATGGAGGATCTGTGAGGGAGGCAGCAGGAGCTGACCCGTCCTCACGTAAACAATTCCTTGATTTTCTTGCAAGAGTGGTGAGCATACATCTGCTAAAACTTGTAGCACATCTTCCAGAGACTCCTTTGGCAGTTACAGTAGGTAAAGCATCAGCCACAGGATTGTAAAGCTACACTTTAATGTGAACATCATCCCTGGTTGCCAGGTAAAAAGTTCTGTTTGGTTAGCTTTTTTTCTGAAGTAGACTTTTCAAGTGAAAGCATTTTAAGGACTGTTTTTATAATATGATCACTTATTAAATAATTTAATATGTTTCAATTTAGTTCTTTCCAATACTTCCATAAGTATTTTTAAACATTCAGAGTATCAGTCCCCTCAAAAGGCAAAAAGAGGAGTGTATTACCTCAGCTATCTAAGAGGAAAGGAAAGGCTGCTGGAGCTTTCTGCCTACTCTAGAGGGTGCTGAAAAATTGAAGCTGGTTATATATATACTTTGAACTGAAATAATGTGAAATGCTGCAATTCAGTCTGACTGTAATTCATATTACACTGCACTAACAAAAAAACCTGTACATATTTACTCAATCAAAACACATTAACAGAACTTAAAAGTATTTAAAGGGAAGGAAAAGCTGAGGAAATTCTTAAATTAAAATCACCTGGTCAGTCTTGATTTAGATTTACCCCGTATGTGTCTTACAACTGTTTGATAGGATGCTATTTTTTCTACAAGTTACTAAGCTCAGCTGGCACTGTTTATTCAACACATATTTGTGTATATCTCTTGCTTAGTATGTGGTCATAGATCATACTCATTCTGATCCTAGCACTAATTTTGATAACAAATAGTTTCATTTGGTATGTTTATGTGGTACTCCTGTTACTCTAACACCCTATAATGCATCGTAACTGCTGCAGCAGCTGTTTGTATCATCCTCATGCTACAGGTCAGAGAACAGGCGTGCAACTACATTAACATTGCCATGTTTAGAAAACATCCACTAATTTTGCATATGCAAGTGAGAAACCTAAGATATTTCACCTGCTCCCCCACTACTAAGCACTTTTGTACTTGGCACACCAGTGTACTTACAAACTTTGAGCATTTCTGCAGCCCTGGCATGCTCTCATTTTGGGTAATCAGTAAGTAAAAAACATGCTGTGCATATGTTGAGCCTGAGTCAGCACCTGAATAAAAAAATTTTGCCTTGTCTCATCAAGTTGTGTAGATGAAAATCCTTGCGCACATATGGGTTCAAGGCTACCTCTGATAAGTGCCGGGACTGTAACCTTCCGTACCCCTTAGCACCAAGCCACATAACGGTACTGACAAGGCATCCCATCTGCCTTCGCTATGTAATATCCTTCATAAAAGAACAAAAGGACTTTTCTAGTTAGATCTTAGCCCACCTTTATACACTACTGGAACAAAGTCAGACTTGAACATCCACCATGACACAGGCACCTTTTAAAAAAAAAAAAAAAACAACAACAACAACAAAAAGAACAAATAAAAAATCTGTTTAAAAAAAATCCCCCCAGATTGCCTAGTATCCATCTGTGATGACCTCGGTTCTTCAGTGAGCCCCCCTGAATCATATACGAACTCCTTATTGGTGTCAGAGACAAAATTCTTCCTCCAGTTTCCCCATTTTCTCGATCGTGAGAACACAGTTTGTTTGTGTTACCCCTTCTTTCTCTAATTATATACACTCTGACCCTTGTAAATAAATAAATACATCAAAACTCTGACTAGCAGAAGCCTCATTTGCTGATTCATCTGCAAAGCAGGTTCATCTGTAATTGGAAGGTGGAATTCTGTGCAAGAAAAAATATGAAGTGATGTAAAGATATAATGTTCTACTTCTATGGTTTTTTAATTGATTTTCCTGTCCCTGTAACTCTAGCTTAACTCTGCTTTCTGCTCCTAACTACCATGCTCTGTTCTGCTTCTGTTTGAGTTGTCCATCCCCAGCAGACTGAAGGTCTCCGTAAGTTCGCCTAAGGACATCACGAGACTCAACACGGGCAGCAGTTTCAAAGTAGCTTATTCAGCTCTCTGTCCTGCAGTTTCTTTCCTATGTCTTCACCTGGAGTGAATAGTAAAATAGTGTACTTCATATGCAAGATGGGTTCTGTTTCTTCAGAATGGGTCTCAGCCATGGAGTAGTAACGCAGCAGGCAAGTATTAGCTATATATAGCTGAGAATTTTGATACTTAAACACAGTATTTTTTCCTTATATCATATTGATATGAACCTGGGATTATTTAATAGTAAAATCTAGAGGACAATCCTGCTTTCTCCATAACCTTTTGACGATGCAGAATGCTTTTTGTAGTTATTAGGTAACTCCATAACAATTTTTGTTTTATTTTTAGATAGTTATCCTGCATTATCCTGTAATTATGGGGTGTCTAAAGATGCATTTATAGGCTGACCTAACGTGCATGCAAGCTAGAGGCTTGTCCAAGGTCCTGAAAATGTAGAATTACCTCACTAATTTCAATCCAGAAAT
The DNA here is from genome assembly GCF_000690535.1 of Cariama cristata. Classification (NCBI taxonomy): domain Eukaryota; kingdom Metazoa; phylum Chordata; class Aves; order Cariamiformes; family Cariamidae; genus Cariama; species Cariama cristata. The sequence goes on from NW_009605138.1 coordinate 18,690, forward strand.
CTAGAATCACCTGCAGATGATTTTGATGTTTCTGTAATCCACATGAACTGATCTGATTTTGTTTCTTGTCACAGTCAACCGTATCATAAAATTAGTATGATTAACCAACCAGCTGAGGGGAGAGAAGAAGTCTTAAGTGTTAACTGACTGGATAAACTGAGTTACTGTTTCACTTGAAAGGGTTAAGCTCACATAATCAGTACCAAATTATGCTGGTAATTTGTTTAATACCTTCTTAGTGTACAAAAAGATTCTGTCAGTTGCCAGACCACCTGACTTAAGTGCCTTTGAACTGTACTATATTTACCTACAGCTCTTTACAAAAGAACAAGTGCAAGAATTTAACACCTAAAAACCAGCAAAATAAAATGCTACTGAAAAGATTACTTGCTAAATACAGTAACTTTCCAGCAGATGGCATGAGTATTTCCCTTGAAACGAAGGATCTGTGCAATACAGATCCTGTTATTTTTCAGGAGGTAACAAAAATAACAATTTATAGGATCAAATATGGTCCTTATTACATATATGCTTTTTTAAAAAAAAATTTGCCTCAGTGGTTTTAACAGCACTTGACTATTTTTTTTTTATTATTTTTATGCAAAGTGGAGCTTGTCTAGAGATTCTTTTGGAGAAGCAAAACCAGTCAGTTTAATACCATGGCTTGCATCACTTCAGAGCTCCTGAGTATGAAGACAGCACCACTGTCATGCCAAACTCCTGGCCTAGCAGTTTGCTGGGGCAACTTGGGTCATTTGGCAGAATGCTCGCAGCAATTGCTGCTCACAAAGCATTACAGTATTTAGAGACCATTGTGGGAAGAAAAGTAAATTAAAGCAAGATCAAGGTTTTCAGCAGACTTAGCTTCAGCAGAGATATTTCCATGTTGGATTTCTTTATTATATAGGTCCAGTGCAGTGAAAATTTTAGAGCAGTTCAAAAATGCTATTTTGATTATGCAGTATAGGGGAACAATTAAATTAGCTATGGCAATATTTTAATTTTGTGTAGACTTACTTTATTAAGCTCTCAATTTAATAAAGCAGTAAAAAAAATGTGGTCACTTCTTGTGTATCTGAAACTTAATTGGTTCCTTGTAGAAACCTCTCTGGGCAGCACGGTAAATAGACTGTATCAAAATTAGAGAACTCAGAAATTCAAGGAGGCAACTCATCAGAAGCCTACTCCTAAAATGTTTTAAGTTCCCCACATTTAAAGTATGTTTTACTTCCTGTGGAGACATATTCTTTTGAATATTCCACTACTATCTGTAGTCTTAGGAGAAAATTTTAATAAGAAGCTTCTAGAGTGAAGTATTTTAATGGACTTTTATCTTCTATTTATATGGGACTTTTGTGTGTGAACAGTTTCTTCACCAATTAGAATGGATTTGAAATAAAATTATAAAGGTGCAGGAAACACTGTTGTCATTTTCTATACAGATATCTAGAACACACCGTTAGGGCTGCTCTAATTTTCAAGGTCACTTTTAAGAGTCCATTTGGAAAACAGATGCACACACTCACTATTACTATGTTTGCTATATAATACTCTTCAGATTTACAGCTCAAGTAAAGTCTGTTGGAACCTCCTTCTATTCTCTGCCACAGAATAGACTGCAATAACACATATTCATAGTCTGTGCTACAGCACACGTAAAAGGTAAATCTCCTGCCAGGAGCTGCTATATTATAGTGTGACACTTGCCCAGCAATTAAAGTATTAAAAGCTGCACTGTACTGTAAGCGTTATATCAATGAAAGGCTACAAGATGTGAAGTTCAACTGGCTTTTGGATGACATCATCCCCCTTTCACCTTTATACAAGAAACATCTGTTGACTCGATGAAAAGGGAACATGTTGCACGGCTGGCTCCTTTGTACCACTTCACCGCCTCCTCACTAGAGTCATGTTAATGATGAAAAGGAAACACAGAAGAGATTAAGGAGCATATGTTCTGGTAATAGTTTTATATGGTCTTCCACAAACTTACCTTTCACGTTTCAGACCTTTGTTCACGGATGTGCAGACTACTTAATCTGTGTTTCATGTGTCCATCTTTAAATAATATGATATTAAATGACTATCACTGGCTAAAGTATATGAAATATCCCAGCTTTGCTTCTTCGCAATTGCCCTGATATTATTGGCAGTATTTTTAATAGGCAGATGGATGTGTTAGCTGTGAAGCATTTACTAATAAGAAATACAAAAGTAGTACTCCAGGAAAAGATTTGGTGAGATAGTATGTTTTGCATTTAAACTTAATACCTTTGAGAAGCGGGCACATCTTTCAGCCAAAAGAAGCGGTCATTTGTTATGCAAACATTACTGATACAATGAAGCTACTTTCATCATCTGGCATTATTAGCTTGTAAAGACAAATCTGGAAACAAACAAGCCAGTGTGACCTAAAGTAGGTTTAATGCTGTCTTTCCCTTGGCGGATGCTGCCTGAATAGCTAAATCCTTTTTTCCACCATCTGTGAATGTGTGTGTCTGTGTTACAGGGCATCTTTATGGGCTTGCGCATCCACCTGTATCAGGATGCAGAACTGTAGCTGCTGCTGCACCACTATGTCTGAAGAAAGATTACAAAACAAAGGATGCGTCTACTGTGATAATTCACATTGTCCATGCCAATCTGTCTGATGGGCACTGGTACAGTTATCTCTATACAATACTTCTTTCGGTAGTAAACATATCTTGTTCCTTGCTTCTTCTCCTTATGTTTTAAACTAAGCAGCAGGCTTGAACTGGATTTATTTTTGGCATTGCCACTAGCAGTTCTGTGATACTAGGCAAATAACCTGAGTCTAGGAAACCCGCTGTACGTGGCTGTGGTAATATATCACTTCTCTGAGCAGGATAGTGCAAGAACTGACTAGTATTATCAAGTACTCCCAGATCTTTGGATACAGAGTATTTATCAACAGACAAAATGAATTTGGTGTTTGTAGGGCATGGAAGAATTCAGTATCCTCTTTCATAATCACCCCTATGCTTATTCAGGCTGTTCCTTTTCATGCTACGAGAATACTTCCTCATCTAGTTTCCTTTTTTTTTTTTTTCCACATGTGTAGGCATAAAGTAAGAAGATACTTGAGCAGTTTCCAGATACTAAACTTTTTAACAGGCAGGTGACATTAAAAAATTCTTGTCACCAAACATAAAAAGCAGCCTGACTAATGTTGTTGTCTGATCAGCATTTAAGTGAAATCAGCTCTTGAACTAGAACTGAAGAATGGATATGCCCTCGTGCTGTATCACCTCAATTTCTTTGACTGCAAATGTAATGTCAGGCCCTCAAAAATAACTTACTTAAAGAGGAACTTAAAAGACAATCTACATCTTAAATTTTATCAGTTAAAAAAAAATAACTCCATGTCCTTGCTAGAACTTGTAGTCCACTTGCAGTGTAACTTTTTGGAAATGTTTAATTATACCTTTTTCCTTCAGCAATTTGTCAAAAAACTCCTGCTCAAGGAACCTGGGGTAGTCATGAAATTTGAGCTAGTAATTAGTTTCATTTCATTGCTGAAGGAAATATAACCAGTCATCAGTGAGACAAGCAACAACATATTTGATTTTACTTTGAAACTTTTCCGTGTGATTACAAATGTAATCTAATGTAATCTAATCACAGGTAAAAAAGGTCTTCACATCAGATTCATGTCTGTAACATGTGTTTATGCATCGTTTCTTAAATTGTTCTGAATTCTTTTTAAGTTTACTGTTATTAATACACACTTGGGATATAGATATGGGATATACAACCTAGCCTGTCTCTTAGCTACTCTGCCTAACAGTTGCATCTGAGATATAGCTTTCAGAAATAAAAAGCACAGTCTAAATTGTAAGGTTTTTTTTACTGGCCTTGAGTAAAATTAGACTCACCAATCAATCGAAATAAACTATAGAGTACCTTCTCAGCTAACCCACAGTACGTCATTAGTTTTGAACGACCTTTCAGCTTAGTTTCTTTTAACTTGATTTAGTAACCACAGAATCATAGAATCATTTGGGCTGG
>NW_009605139.1:0-7761 GCF_000690535.1 Cariama cristata
TGGCTGGTGCAGTTAATGCCGTCGCACGTAGCTGTCTGGTCGTAACTTGGCTTTGATAGGGCCGCTGCCCCTTTTGATGAGGTTTTTTCGATTCACGTAAGGAATTTGGCTGTCATTGAAACAGCAAATTCTAGACGTGGTAAAGAAGAAGGTGCAAACTGATTCTAACGACAGCGATTATTTCTCATGTCATAAACTGTTTTCATACCTGCCGCCTTATCCAAGAAGTGTCGTGTGTAGCCTGAGAGAGAGCACCTTGATCTCTCCGCTGTGACACCTGGGCATTACCAGCCTTCAAACTGACTCTGGCCAGTGAAAGTAAGTGTTCAAGTTCTGAAGCAAGCCAGTAGATAATTTGTGGATACGTCACCTGACTTGGCGCAAAAAGTTGTGTTCTGGACGTGGCGCCCGCACATCCCGTGTTGTGACGCTAGTGAATTGAATGTATAGTTGCGGTATAGGAAGTGTCATTGCAAAAAGATGGGAATATTTTAAAATAGCTACTTGATATGTGATTCTTAGCAAGCATTTTATATTTCCTTCTCAAAATACCATCGGTTCTTTGTGCTGAGGATGGATCTTATTTGTTCCAGAAGACAGAACTTTGAAGAATCGTCTCTATTTACTTTTCCTGTAGATCAAGTCGGCATGTACATACTGCTCAGCACTTGCAGGTAGAACAGTTAAAATGACAGACACCAGAGCGTCTCTTGATATATGTAGAGTTCCTTTTGTGATACGTAAAAACAATGAATAAAACCCTATGAATTGCCATACAAAGACATGGGTAATCTTAGTACTGTATCATGTTTCCTTTTCTGTGGATGAGTATGGAAAACCACTAGATAATTTTCCTGTGCTGGATTTGGACTTTTGTGGAGGCAAAGGGTTTCTGCTGTGACTTTTATGGACAAAGTAGGAGTGATAAATTAGGATTTTAAAACCAGTTGAACACATAAGACGTTGCTGCTTAATAAATCTTCTAATGGCAATATGTTTCTGCTTGAAGACAGTATTGTCACTCACAGAGACATAGGTTCGTTTAGAAAGGCCACACTTAAAGAGTTTTAGTTCATTTCTGCTGCACTAGAATAGGCATAAGTACCAGCACAGTCAATGTGAAATACACCAAATTTTCAACACAAGACATTTATTTTTACAGTGCTTGTGATTATCTTTTACCTAGAATACTTTTTCAGGCTTGTTTGCTTGCTTTTATGCAGATCTGGGAAGGGGCTGTGCTGTTACTGAAACATTTTATAAATTCACGTTCTCCTGCGACAGCTCAGTGGTTGACCTGCCTTGTCATTTTAGGCCATGAAGGCCAGTCAGTGCTGCCATTTTGGATTACTGGCAAGTCCAAAAGGTGGCACGTGGGCAGTGGAGAAGGCAGATTTCTTCTGTTCATCCTCATCCAAGGAGTTGCGGAGATGTGTTGGTGTCTTTCAGTGCTGGAGTATGCAGGCAGCAAGCTGTGCTTGACATCCAGCCACCGTTGGATACAGTGGCTGTCTTGAGCTGCCTGGACTGCCTGCAGAATGCCATGTTCTCGGCTTCCTTAAGTGGTAACAGGAGGTGAAGCCAAAGACCTTTTGTTTCCAAGCCTACTATGCATTCCTGTAATTTCAGGATGCTTAATACTTCTTTATGTTAATGCTCTTGTGCATGTGTAGTTTCGTAGGCTTGGTAAGGACTTTATAGTTGGTTCCTTGATTCAGACCAGGCTTGTCATGAAAATATGCTCTTTGTGGCATTTTGGAATAGAGCTTCAGTCTTTCTGATTTTTGTGTTAGGCTGTTTGTGCATTTTAAATGTTCCAACGGAATTCCTCTTTCAACTAGAAAATCTGTTGGAGTGCTTGAGGACTGTCATATATATGATATCGTCATAGTTGTGATGAGCTTTTAGGCTTTTGATATGTGAAGTTTTGAAGCGTGCCTTTGTACCAAGGTATCTGGACGTTGTAAGTGACCTCTTTAACTCTCATATCTTCAAAGGGCCTTTCTCAAGAATTTTGCGTATTGGGCTGTTTAACTGTGTATAAGACTACTGTTAGAACTCACCACATCTAATGATTGGATGCATGTATTCTGTTCATACAACTTATTTTCGTTTTATGTATTTCTGACTGGATCCTCTTACACTGGATCCATTATGTTTTTTAAGTCATGTCAGGACGTGACCTTGTGGTGGCTGTTTCCCTTTCCATTCTGGGAAACGTGGACTTTTTCCATACAATGCCAAGATAGGTTTGATTTCATACACCCAGGAGTGCCTCTCAGTGAGTAGATGTCAATAGAGTATTATCACAAACATAACCCCAATGCAGGGCGATATAACGTAAGTTCCATTATGTTTTTCAGTGAACCTCTTTATCTCTCGGTGATGTGCAATTTTTAACTCCTTAGACCTGTACAGCATTTGTCACATCATTACTGCTACCGTTAGGAGTTTAGTGTAGGACAAACAGATAATTGTTACTCTCGAAGTTGTCAAACCTAATTCTTTACCTAGTTTTCTTCTATAGTTGTAGAGCTTGAGATTTTTTTCCAAATTCAGATAATGTCTCTCATCTGGGTTCTGGAATTTCAGGTGGCATGCCTTGGGCATTATGTGAAGTTTTTGAAATACAGCATTCTTAAACTGCCTGGCATCATCTGGACCCAGGCTGATACGTGGCAACAGGTTATTGCTACCCATGCTGGAGATTAGAAGAATCATTTTACAGCCTTATTCAGTTTGATGGAAGGGTGTATAAGTTCTCAAAGAGTAATCAGTTATTTCAGTGCAGCGTCCTTTGAAATGAAGTCCCTCAGAAGACTGGTACACGGGGAGCCAAGGTGTTCAGTAAACTTGAGTCTGGTAGCCAGAGGACAGAAAGCTGGACCAAAAAACCGAAGACGTAACTGGTCTCAGAGCACAACAGAGAGGATCTGATGAAATAACAAAGGTCCTATAACAGGGCTTTTCGTGAATTGTGTAGACCTTGTATAATGAAAGTCTTTAACATTGTATGTAACACAGAGTTAAGAGGGTGGTATTTGTGCAGTTGGGGTTATTAGGTTACTGTGTGAACTTCCACACAATTGAGACCATTTCAAATGAGCCTCAAAGTCTTTAGGAGATAATAACATTTCTAATAAAGTTACTCTCAAGGGAATAGAGGTATTTTGTAAAGGAGAATAAGTGCTGTGCTATTGTATTCACATCAATAACTAAAAATTGGCAGGTGTAGCGTGAATGTCCAGTGGGCCTTCTACTGCACCAGTGCCAAGAGCAGAGTGTGATGGCTTTGTGCTACTTTACCATTTTCTCCCAACAGCAGTAAATATACAGAGAAGACTATTTAGAGCCCACTTCTTTGTTTCTAGCATTCACCTGGTCCCTTGAACAGGGATCTATTAACTATTTTTTTTCATGCTGAATTTACTGCCTGTTTAGTAAACAGCACTGGCTCACTTTTGGGCTAGAGTCAGTATAAGAGGAGGAGCAAAGACAATCCTCTTTAGGTACAGTGCCTGATATAGGCATCCTGTAAATCTGCCCTAAGAAAATGTGGAAATTATGTTCTGTATTCCACTGAATTACCAAGTGCAGTGTCCTACATAATTTCAGAGAATGAAGATGCAAGCTGTGAGAGGAACGGATGAAAATATAAGACTTCTACAAGTAAAGTATCATTTTGTGGCTGCTCCAAAAATAAAGTAGAAGAGGTGTAAAGTCAAAGCCATCCTAGGAGAAATGAGTATGTGACCCAGTTACCAGCTTTCCAAGTTAGCTGTGACACTGAAGCAGCTAGGAATTAAATTGTAAATGGTAACTCAGAATTGTAAATTTTTGGCTTAGGTTTTTTTATTTTTATTTGGCAATTGATTCTAAGTATTCTCCTGAACAGAGCACATACCATTTGTTCGAGGGTGGAGAATCTGTCAGAAGGGACTGGGAAATGCTTGAAGTTTCTCACGTGTGAGGGTTTCTAGACATTAGGTGCATGCTTTATGCTCCACAAGAGACCTGGTTCAGGAACTCATGACAATGAATGCTGCAGCTCCAGAGAACACTTTCTTCTTAAAAATGATAATTTGGTAAAAGCTGTGTTGAAAACCACCTATTTCCCATATAATGCAAAGCAAATATGAAGACCAAGAAACCAAACTGAATGGATTCATTATTTTAAAACATCGGAGTGTTAAACACATCGTAGGACTTTTTGAGGCCTGGCTAATGAACAGCCTGGTAATGCTCATTGTCAGCATTGCATGTTGAGATGTAAAATCGTAGCAGTGTAGGTAGTAATTGATAGGATGCTTTCAGTCTCAAAACTGCCATGTGGTATGTTAGTAGCACAGTAGCATAGCTATGTTTGGCAGCCAATAAAGAAGAATAGCTGCATATCAGAATGGTAAGTAAAGTAAATTCCAAGACTGCGCAAAACACAATAGAAACTTAGAAGAAAATTCTCTTTAAGCAATTATTTGGTTGAAATGCTACCGCAGAAGAGGTACATGATGTACTATTTTAGATTTTTCAGTGTCGATAGAAACAAAGTCAAAGCTGATATACTTTTGGACAGTAAAGTTTTCTTTAAATAGGTGTCATCTTTCTGTTTTCATTAACTGGTCTAGTTGTCTGTTTTGTCAGTTATTGTTTCACAGAAATTCTACGGTGTTTGTTGTTTTTTGTTATTTTTTAAGACCTAAAGAATCGGTGTAATTCCTTCTTCTCTAACTTTCTAGGGCTGTTTTCTGATTGGGAACCATGGCATATCAGAAAGTGACCTGGTTGTTGAATTTATAGCCAGTAACTTCTAAAGTCATCTTCTGATAAACACTGTTAGAACTGGACCATTAGCTTTAGATGACAGAGCAACTCTTTCATACAGTTGGAGTTTGTTTTCGTCAGTTTGTGTTGCTTGACACTTCCACCAACTGGAATTATTTTCCATGTCTTTCAGGCAGTTCTGTTGCTTTGGATGGTTGGTTCCTTTGCTAAGCTCACCCTTAGCTCCCAGAGTATTTTCTATGGCATTTCTGAGTTCATGAATGAGGTATCTTTGGTGCTTTCATTTAAAGGAGTGCTCTTTATAGACAGTCTTGGGTAGTGTCTGAAAAAACATCTTTTGTTTAGGCAATGCAAACATGGTTCAATGCCTTGTCTGTTTTTTTTGTTTTCACTTCAGTGACAAATTGTTCTTACAATGATTCCCCCCCTGCCCCATGCCAAGCTGATTACTGCTTTGGAAATACAGCTGCCTCTTCGATGTTGTATTTTACTTCAGAGTGTCCTTACTCTAGCCTTTACCTTAATGTTGTAGTTGTTTTGGGTTTCTTTTTGACAAGTTGAATGGATCTGTAATGTGTCTGCAATGTAAAAAAAAAAAAACATGTTGCTGTTCAGCAGTGGTACTGACATTCCCATATTAAAAAAAAACTTCTTCCAATTATATTTATACAAATATACTTCTCTGGAAAAAGGATACCTATACTATATTTTCAGGGAGTAATACTTACATTTTGTAGTTTCAGTGAGTACAGAAAATAACCAGGGTTATCAATGTTTGTTTCAGGACAGAGGAGTGTCTTTATTCAGCATGTAGAATATATGGTATGTGCTTTTTGAACATTAGTTAGTGTCTTAGTCAGGGCTCTATTGGTTTTGTCTAAAGCATTATGCTTAACTGAACTTAGCCTAATCCAAAGTTGCATTCACTTTTAGGTGAATTGAGGGATAGGAGTATTGTTGTACCTAGAGCAGTATGGCCTTGATCCTGGGTTAGGATCGCTGGTTGCTTCTGTATCTAAAATAATGAGCAGTAATGTATTTGTTTCTACTATAGCTGGTCAGCTATGCCATTGCTGAGACATTAGCTAAGTTATTTGCCTGTCCCTTGTGGCAAGTATTGCCTCTGATTTATACTTGGTAGTTGACAATTGACAACATTTTTGTGGAGCAGTTACTTTCTTTTGGTTTTATGTATCGAGTTTGATCCATCAGGTTTTGTTGCTAGTTTGCCATTTTTCATAATCATCTCAGATCCTTTAAACACTGAAAACCAAAGAGCTTTATAGTAAACAAAATTTATTTTTAAAGTTTAATCCAGATAAGTCCAATTTCATTTATAACCTCAACTGTTCCTATAGGAAATGACACATCAGTGATGTTTTATCATACAGCAGAAATACATGTTCAGATCTTATTTGTAGAGTCTTGTTAAGATGTAGAAAAGAAAAATGCTGATTGAATTTTAGATATGCAAGTCACAATACTGCATACGAGCAGTTTTTTGCAGTATGTTTTTACTGAGACCCTGTTCCTATAAAATGTACTATCACAGTAATAACCTAACTGGAAAAGTTAGGTTGAATATGTGAACACTTAAAAATTAAGGACTTTTAAATTCATTACAAAATTATCAACTTGTCTTTAAGCAAAGGTTCTTTGGTGTCCAGTAGTTTGTATCCACAGAGGTTCTTTCTACTTCTTTCATATTTAAAAAGAATATTTTTACATTGGTGGAAGCATCAAATGTAATCTTTCCACTGAATAATGTGTGTTCTTTTATCCTAGTGCCCAAAATTATGTCCCTTATTTGGGAAAAGAATGTTATAATGTACGTATTCCCTTTTACACGTCCAGTTTAAGTCTTACTGAAGTCAATGTTAGCTCTTTGGTATCTAGTGAATGTAAAGACGGACCATTGGAAATTCCTAACTCCCAGTTTCCCAGTGGTGAGTGTTTTGCTTATGGCAGCAACTTCTGTAATTTGGAAATCGACAAGCTTTTAAGAAACGTTGGCAAATATGTGATGAAACTCTCATAAATGTGGTGACGTTATTGCAGAGGCAGGAAAGTGTAGTCAAGAAAAGTAGACAGCAGTGTGCCATTTATAATGTTTTTAAATGCATTTCACTGTTATTGCCCAGTATATTTACGGAAGAAGAGGACATAGCCTAAGAAGACCTATGCTATCTTTGAGGATAAAGTACTAGCCTGGGAGTTCAGAAGCTGTAATATTATGAAGAGAGAGAAGTTCTGGGGAAAAAACTGCATATGGGCCTAGTTTTGTTTTTTTGTGCTTCACTGGCTGTGGAGCAAACATTGATACTCTGGGGTTCTCTGGCAGAGGTCTACAGTGAATTGGGAAATGAAGGAATTTTATTGCTATCAGATGACACACCACACAGTAACTTAGATGACATTGAACACTTCTTGGCAACAAGTACTTGAAACATAGTTTGCTAAATATTTAAGTCATTGCATCAGTGAGATACTTCTACCATTTTTCAATTAGCTCTCCCACCCTCATAGCGTCCTGGAACGCTCAAGAATGGATGAATAGCTTAAGTATGCCAAAAGAGAAATATTTGACCTAAACCCTTCTTTTTCGAGTCATTGCCTTGTGAATTGTATTTGGGTTTATTATAATAAATTATGACTATTTAAAATGTCTTTTTTTAATGTCTTCTTTTACATTAACTTAATTAAAGGATGGAGTACCTGAAAATCAAAAGAGGTGATGCGAGTCATAAGATGACTGGGCTTTAAAAGTAAGTGCTTAGAGAAGATTAATAGGTCAGAAATGGGTCAGGTTTTTATTGAAAACTGGCATTGCTAAAGAGTGACTAATGGCTGGCATACTGGGCTGAGAACCATCTTCTTAAATATAATACTTGGGAGGGGGGTGTATTTATATTTTATAAGCTCTTGGTAAGTTAAACCAAGCAGAGAAAAAGACTGAAAAGGACTGTAAAAACCATGGCG
>NW_009605140.1:0-1283 GCF_000690535.1 Cariama cristata
GTCAGCAGTCCTTTATAAGAAGTTACTTATTGCTTTGTGGTTTTGCTGACCTCTTTTTTCAGAGAGATGTTTTCAGCCAGTTACTCATTCATGCTGCTTTAAATTCTAAATCACAAGCCAAACAAAACCTTGCCAGGTGAGTATTTTTCCTGATAAATATTTGTGGAAGTAGTACTGTTACTAAAGAGCAGTAGCGAGTGTACTCAGACCAGTAAATTAAGGCTAAAATGATATGCAAGCATTTGTGTTAAATGTAGCAACACTTAATTAGGATAAAAAGTACGATAGCTTCCAATTCCAAAAGTACACTCTTGCGGTCTGGATGAATGATCTGTATTTGTTCAAGGGCAGTTGAGTTTTCAAATGAAAATCAAATCTGTCCTAATGATGACATCTGCTCTATTGGGAACTAAGATTTGCAGAGTCTGATATGTCAGCTTGCCTTAGTGCAAATTGCAAGATCCTTGTTTGGTAGAAATCGTAGGTGTTGCTTATTCACCCATATTGAGTTCTGTTAAAACATATCGACTGGGTCTGCCCGTGCACTTAAAAGAATGGAGCCTCGGGACAAGATGAAGCCCTGCCTGTTCTCCTCCTGCAGTCTGTTTGAAACATAGAAATTAGATACAATATCAAAATGATTCTTCTGTGCACTCTGATCTCTGGGTGCTCATTTTCAGTCTCCGTCAATGCTGAAAACAGCCCTGTTCTGCCTAAGCTTACTGCTGAGGCCAAATGTAAGGGAAATCTGCACCTCAAGAGCAGCTCTGTTTTCCTCCTCTTATAAGGATACTGCTGGTGATCTTAAAGGAAAACTGATGTTGTACTCATGGCCTCCCTGTTCTTCTCCTTTCTCAGGTGCCTCCTGAGAGAACGTGATGTGATGAGACCAAATTCGCCAATGACGGAGCGACTTATTAGGAAGGCAGCGGCCGTTCATTCAGTGGCCAAGTAGAACCAAAAGGTTCTTTAGAACGTCTTTGCTGCAGTGGATCTTGCTTTTAAGACCCATTAAAAGAATTGTTAAAGACCCATTAAAAGAATTGTTAAAGGCCCAGGTGGTTTAGGCTGTTGGTGCTGTTAAGCTCTACTAAAACTTGCGGTGCGGATTGGTGGTAGGTGGAGGAGACTGGTGTGAAAGCACTCTTGCCCGTCAGTTAATGCCTCCCCTAGGCTCCTGCCGCTCAGCCCCAACGCCCTTCCATACTACAGCCGCGTGGGTTTGTTGGGGAGGGAAGCGCATCAGCAGTATTGCGACCAACTGTCAGAGCAGGTTTTGAGTC
>NW_009605141.1:0-956 GCF_000690535.1 Cariama cristata
GCGCCGCCGGTCCGGCTGAGCTGGGCCACTTCTGGGTGGCTCCTGCCACCCTGGCACTGTCCGACAGCCACGGCACCGCGTGGGGCAAAGTCCTGCCCACGGCGCCTGCTCTGCGAGACTGCGCTGTGCGGGCAGGGGAGCAGCGGCCTTACCTCGCTCCCCTCTATCCCGCTCCAGCACAGAGCTGTGCACCCACAGCATGGGTCAGCATGACCCCACCGGGTGGTGTCCTGTCCTCGCGGAGCCCCACACTGCCACAGCTCTGCCCCCAAGATGGCCCAGCCTGGAGCACTTCCACGCCAGCCACCAGGGTGGCTCAGCATGGCCGAAGACTGCTGGGGGCTGTGACGAGAAGGGGAGATTTTTCAGCGGCGAGAGAGACTCTATTAAAGCCTGCATCCCCTCCACAACACAGTCTGGGCATCCCACAGGTGCCGGCCAACCTCTTCTCCTCCAACATTTCTTCAGCTCTCCTGCCTCGGGGCTTTTACCCACCTGCCACCAAGATTCGGGGCCTGCAGGCGGCATGGATGGGGCAAATCCTGCCCCAGCAGCTGAGTCAGGGCATCCGTGGCACCAGTGGGCAGGAGGGAGTTTGCACCAGGGCAGATCAGGTTGGATTAGAGCAGAGGAAAGCCGGCAAGTGGTTCTGCCCCTCTCCTTAAATCCCAGGGCACCCCGAGAGCGTTTCCAGCTCTGCTGGTTTCCCACAGCAGTCTTGACATTCTCCACAGGCCACTCATGCTGCACTTAAATAAACCAGCCCAGTAGCTATCATTTGGGTGATTTATGTATTATTTATGTTTCCTTCCATTCCTGACCAAGAGTCAGGCCTGGAACAAACGGATGGGCTGCGGCCGTCCCTGCTCTCACCAGGGACTCACTGTCGGGACTCACGCTCAAACCTTTCTTCCCGTCCCCACTCTGGGTACCGCCAGCTCGGCACGAGGAGCCTG
>NW_009605142.1:0-1186 GCF_000690535.1 Cariama cristata
TCCGGAAGGCGCTACGCCGTCGAACCCAGCCTTCCTCACAGGAAAGGAGGGCTGTCCCCTATGGGGAAATGGGAACCGCGGGTCCGTTTCTGTCGGGCTGTTTTTATTAGGTTGGGTTTCTTTCCATCTCACCATACAGAAATAATAACTGTGTAGATGGAGAAGAGAGGACGGTTCGGGAAGGAGTGCTGCCGTCACACCGCAACGGCTTTTTACTTGGAAGGCTGCTTAAGGCTGCCGGCTGTGGCTCTTGGGCCTGATCCTGTGAACGGCTACCTGTGGTCTTAAAATCACCCAGGGAGGCACCAGCCCTGACACATCGTTACATGCGTACGGGGAGAAGGGAAATTAGTGGAACTTGGAGCAGCAAATAATTATTCAGTGTAAAAAAAAAAAAGCGTAGACAGCTGGGCTGGGGATCACAAACACTGAGCTCTGCATTTGCTGGTTTTCTTTGTTACCTGTTGACAGCACGCGGAGCACTGAAGAATGTTACTGAGAATGCTTTAGATTTGAGTTGCAGCTGCATCAATGTTGATTTTTGTTAAATAGTATTTTATACAGAAGCTCGTATCACTTGATCTCATTAAAACTATTATAAAAGGGGGTAATCAAAATCAGCATGCAAACGTGCAATAAAACACGTACGCTATCTGCTGAAGGAAGAGGTTGTACTTTCACCCAAAACTTTTGAACTCGAATTTCTGCTGAATCCGAGAGGCAGCGTTCACAAACACGAAGTCCCAACCACTTTTCTGAAAACTGGTGGCCGCGCAGGGAAGAGAGCGCAGCGTGGTGCTCTTCGGCACATGGCTGCGGAGGAGCAGAGGCAGCAGGCAGTGGGACCAGTCCTGCCCACCCACGCGTGGGAAATCACAAGGGCACGCTCTGCTCCTGTCCTCTGGGGCTGGCAGGTGCCCAGGAGCTGGCAGCTCCCGGCGTTGGGTGGCCAGAGGATGCCCATCTACAGGAAGCGGCAGTTATCTCATGGAAGAAAATACTTTCCGTGTACCGGTACTTCCCAATTCCCGTTTCAGTCAGTGATTGGTTAGATATTAATAGGCTCTATATTTGGTTGACAGACCGGGGGAAGGAAAAAAACAAAGAAACAAACAAAGAAACACCAAACCATCGGGGTTTTACTCAGCAGTTTCTCGCAACTCAGCAGAGAAACCCGAGGCACGCA
>NW_009605143.1:0-314 GCF_000690535.1 Cariama cristata
TTCATGTATTAAACAGAAAGTAGGATTCTCCTGTGAGAGCTGGATTAGGTTTAACAAGAGAGTTTGACAGATCCCACCCAAAAAGTCTGGATACCCTGATAGCGAGGGCACTCTTCTGGGAAGTGGGAAACATGAGTGTAAATTGTTTCAGGCGGAGGAGGGAATTGAATCTGGGTCCCAGACTGAGAACCAGTAAAAAAATACCTCAGCCTTCAGCAAGGCTTTCAACACTCTCTCCCATAACGTCCTCATAGGTAAGGTCAGGAAGCGTGGGCTGGATGAGTGGACAGTGAGGCGGGCTGAAAACTGGGTGG
>NW_009605143.1:372-722 GCF_000690535.1 Cariama cristata
TCCCCAGGGGTCAGTTCTGGGTCTGGTCTTGTTTAACCTGTTTATCAAAGTCCTGGACAGAGAAACTGGGAGGAGTGGCTGAAACACCCGAGGGCTGCACTGCCATTCAGCGAGACCTGGACAGACTGGAGAGTTGGGCAGAGAGGAACCTGATGAAGATGAACAAAGACAAATGTAGGGTCCTGCACCTGGGGAGGAATAACCCCACGCACCAGTACGGGCTGGGGGTTGACCTGCTGGAGAGCAGCCCAGCAGAGAAGGACCTGGGAGCCCTGGGGGACAACAAGTTAACCCTGAGTCAGCAGTGTGCACTCGTGGCCGAGAAGGCCAATGGTATCTGGGGGTGCATG
>NW_009605144.1:0-1219 GCF_000690535.1 Cariama cristata
GCGTGCGGAGCTCCTCGCCTCCTCTCCCAGCAACGCCAGACCTTTCCCAGGAGCTGAGCTGGATATTGCCTTGCTCGGCGTTGTCAGTATCCCTGATTTCACTTGCTCCTTGTAACCAAGGAACTAACTAGAAACACCCTTTTTTCTGCTTTTAAAGACACTTTTATTAATGTGTTGACACAAGAAGGACGTTATTCAGAAATAAGTGCTGCAGGAGTGTGCAAAGGCAAGCAGGAAAGTAATTATGAATCAAAAGATGTTTGAAACGGAAAGCAGCTTTTCCCTGGGGTATCTCAGGATGGTTTGCCAGGAAAGCAACTTTATCGTTTTTGCTAGGTTAATTAGAGCAGTGTATGAAAGAGAAAAACAAGAATATGTCAGCCCCCCGTCACAAAGGTCCCCGAGCTCCACAGCCGGAGCGGCCGCTGTCCTTCAGCCAGGCCCCGGCAGAGCAGAAGGAATCCATCGCTGCCAGCTTCCATGCCGGTGACGCACCGGTCACGCCGAGAACACGCGTGCGTTTGACTGGAGACCCCGGCAGAGCCTTCCCCTCCGCGCCTCCCAAAAGCCCTGGCTGTGACCAGCGCAGACAGAAGAAAAGCCCTAAATGGTGCTTTTCATTAGAGATCCGGGATGCGTGGGGACCAGGACGCATTCACTTTGTCATTCTAAGATACTTTTGGTTCATTACTTCAGAAAGACCCCATTGAAGACCGACGCTGCAGAACTCGCATGCTTCATTTGGCACACAGTAAAGGGGGGGATTCCCACTCATTGTGAGCCGTGGCAATGGGGGTGTCGAAGGCTCTCCGACCTTTGGCCGCTCGGTTTTACTTGGCCCGTTTGAAAAACAGTCGGTTTCTCTGCTAAGCTGTCAGAGGCTACCAGGAATTTTGTTCTTGCAGCCTGGTTGCCTCCCAGCACCGTCTGGATGTCTGCACTGGGTTAACTGGAGCTGAGGGCTGGTCTGTAAGGCAGGAATGTACATCTATACAAATCTAGGCAAGCTTAATTAAAGCAGCAACTGATACCGGAGCGATGTCTCCGCTTTCAAATGAGTTGTTCTTAACATTTTGTGCCGTTGAAGACTTTGGGTGCGTGGCGTAGACTGTGCCTTCCTCGGCAGGCAGCTCCGGCTGACGGGGACCTGCTGGCCCTGTCTCTGTACATACACGTCTATAGGTACATACATATATATACACGGATATAGGTATATATT
>NW_009605144.1:1234-4835 GCF_000690535.1 Cariama cristata
ACCACTGCTAGGATAGGGAATGGGGAAAGGACACGCGTGATGTTCCACAAGGTGAGCTCGTGGCCCAGCCTGAGGAGCTGGAGGGTCCCTGGGCTCCACTTGCCGCAGCACCAGAGGGGGTGATGGGGGGCCGCAGCCAAAAAAGAGCAGAAATCACCGGGATGTTGAGGATGGAGGAAGAAACTAACTGCTCCGGGCAACATCCTGCACACAGCTGCCGTTCATGCCGTGCTCAGGGCTTTACCAGCCCCAGTCTGCCTGGGAGTCGTCGAGATGATTAAGAATCATTAATGATTGAGATTCAGTAAGAATACTTCCTTTTATTTGATAAAAAACAGAGGTATATTTGTGTTTAAAAACATATTCAAGCAAGTAAGGGCTGAACCAGCTCCCTGTCAGACAAATCTTTGGTAAATGTCCGACTGTGCTGGAGTTTGAAAACTGTCCCTTCCCAATCAAATGGCTTCATCCCAGGGACTTTGGAAGGGAGAGGTAGGAGGGAGCCGGACGGATCCTGCTCCTCTCCAGCAGATGTGGGGATTTTTGGCCAAAAGTTGTGAAGCTCTGTCTTAAAATGGTTTGCATGGCGCTGGCAAATCTGGGGGGCAGATGCTACAGGGGGTCCTGAGCTCAAGGGCCCTGGCAGTGCTCAAGGAAGATCTGAGAGCATCCCCCGCAGGGATCTCCAGGCTGGTGGCTCGTCCCAGCGCAGCCGCCTTCTGTGCTGCTTTGAAAACCAAAACCCAAGGGTTTCAGCAGCTCATGAGGGGGGGAAGAGCTGAGGGGAAGACAAAATCTGAGTAATGGAGAAAGATAAAACCCAACACAACCCAAATACAAAAAGTTAAAACCAGAAAAGTTTGTATTTTTGGCAAATAAAGCTTCACAATGGCTAGGAAGTGCCTTCCCAAAAATTTCCTAAGAGGTTGCACTCAGCCCCTAGATTTTAGATTTGTCCGCTCCACCTGCTCCCAAAGCAACCCGGCGGCCGGGGAGGTCGGGCTGAGTTGCTTTAGTGCGGACAGGCGGCCGTGGTCCGGCCGCGGCTCCTTCGGCCGCCCAGCACCGAGCTCTGACAGACACGCCAAAGTCGTTTTTCCCTATATTTTCCACAGAGGAAACAGAACAAACAATAAGTTTTTAAAAGACGATTTCAGCTAGGTTTCCTGAGATCTATTGTAGTCCCCAGCTGGTAATTACCGAACAGGGAAAGAATTGCTCACAGGTTTCACTTGCCGTGTTTTGGGCTAACAGATGATAAATCCACAGAAGGCAGATTTGGAACAAGGGAAAAACCCTCATGTTGTACAGGCTTCGTTCTTGAGAAACTGTTGATGAAGTTAATGGAAAAAAATAATTTGATTCTGGAACAAATCAACCCTGACGTGCACATCTCAAATGCTCCGCTCAGATGCGGTTTGGTAGCTGGAGCTGTCCCGGCAGCCGGGGATGCACAGGGGCCGTACGGGCGGCTCAGACAGAAACAGAAGGCAATTTAAGTTTAAGTTTAGTGCAAATACAGCGTGAACTAACCCCCTTCGCCAGGCCACTTGCTTCTTCAGAGTGACATTTAAACCTGGTCAGGTAACTATTTTCATGACAGAAATACGGACTTCGATGAAAGACCTTCCCTCCTCCCAGATTTGGCTGTTTTCCAGCCTGCAGCTGCGGCTCCCATTCAAGCCATCCTGACATCCACAAAACCAAACTTCCAAAGGACTTTACCTGGGTTTTTTTCAGGACCAATTACAAATATAAAACCTCCCCGAAATATTTTCTGTTTCTCCACAGGCTTTCGGTTTGTGCTTTTGTTTATAAACACCTGATTTTTCTACAGCTCAGCCATGCAACCCATTGCCATCGCGACGCCGTCGGGGCTGGCTGTGCTCAGCCCTGGGGAGGCACCGGGCTCCCCACCTCTTCTCCCGCCTCTGTCCAGCATCTTTTTTGATAGCCTCTTCTCACCCCAGTCCTTATCGGAGGTAGGATTGAGTCGGCCGTCTCCGCACTGTGTGCGTCAGGGGAGCTGGATCCAGCCCAGTTTCTGGAGACAGATGGCAGCCGTGATTTAAGAGAATATTTTGCTAGATGTGAGAGCTGCCTTTTAGTGGGCACCAAGCAATGTGGGCAAGAACTGGGCTAGGATCCGGCTGGAAATTTGTGAAGAAGGCTTGTGACTGTAAAAGGAGACCGAGGACGGTGGTGTTAAACCCCACACGGGCTGGGGAAGAGGAGAGGAAGGTGGTCAGCCCCAGCACCCTGCCCTGCAGCTGCGGAGTCTGCATCATTACTTGCCCCAGTGTTTTGGGCTGCTTGGGCAAGGCTTGACCCCCTGTGGTGATGGTGGGACAGGAGAGGTTTGGAAAGGTGAGTGCCAAGCACAACTGTTAGATGTAATTAAAATAATGAGGCCTCCTAAAAGAAGCTGAGCCCAAGGTCTGGTCCGTCAGCACAGCTTAGTCAAAGGAAGCAGCTCGGAGATGTTCATCGGTGGAAACTTGGGCCGAGCTCGGCCAGCTCCACCGGGGAGTCTTCCCCAAGCGAGGGAAGACCTGGAAAACCAAATGAGACATGGACCTGCTGAAACCGGGCTCCCCAGCCCCACCGCCGGGCTGCGACTGCCCGGGGATGGGGTAGGGCTATCCTGCGGGGTTTCTTCTTCCAGGGGAAAGGAAGGATGGCAGTGTTTTAAACAGCCACCTCGGCTGGGTGATGGGGAGGTGGGCGACGGGGAGATGGGTGACCGGTGGCAGTGTCCTGGCAGTCAGCAGCAGGATGGTGCTCGCAGACGCTTTGAGACTGCTCCTGATTGCAGCATCACAGGAGAACCTGCACCAGGAAGGTGTTAGGGCAGTAACCTGTAGCCCGTGTTTTGCTGTTGCTTCTATTTATTCATCAGGATCTCCTCAAAGGCTCTCCGAGAGGAGCCAGAGGCTTTTGGCTTCAGATTAGAAACCAGACCTTGTACCTCTCCCGGTCACCTCCAGACATTTCCAGAGCTGGAGACAGGAAGGATCTGAGAGCTCATTAATTGGGAAGCAGCAGGCATTTTATGGAGGAGGTGGTTTGTGTCTCATCAACAATAACACTTGAAACACTTCCGCATCTCAAGAAGCAGCCGGGTCACCCTGTCAGCACACCTGTGTTTTGCAGGCGCTCAAATCTTACCCAAGTGCTTCTGTCCGGACCCGATGATCTCAGCTGGAGTATTTTAGTCCCCAAAGAACCAGAGGGGTCATCAGTCCTTCATCAGCTGCAACGACCAGCGAGGGATGCGGTCCCACCGGTGACCCCAGCACGCAAGGAGGCAGCGAAGTCCGGACGGACCGGGAATAGCTGACAACATCCATCCATGCCTCCTCAGCTGAGAATGAGAGATGGTTTTGTTTGCTCTTCTTCTTAAAACCTCTAGCCCTTGTGCTACACAGAAAGGTTTCACAAGCACAGCCTCGCCGGTCAGAAAAGCGAAGGCAGGACAGTAAGGAAAGGAGTTGAAGCATTTACTTATTTTATCTTTTTTTGGCTTTTATATGGCAGCCGATTGCTGTCAGCTGCTCCGGGCGGGGCGCTCGGCCAGGGGAGCAGCCACCGTCCGACCGCG
>NW_009605145.1:0-22982 GCF_000690535.1 Cariama cristata
GTACCGGGAAGGGACGCGGGAAGGTTCCAATTCAGAGTAATTGCAGAGACCTCCGATGGAGTCCGCCGTGGGGATTAGAAAGTGCTTTTTCTGGCTGTGCTGGGCTTGCAGCATCCGGGAGTGAGGCTGGAGGCCTGTCCTTCTTTCTTCCATGGGGGGGAGCAGCACGTGAATCTGGATGAATTTGAAAGACCATCTCTCCCTTCCTTTTTTTCTTTTCCTCTTATCCCCCCCCCCCTTTATTCGTAGCTGGACATTTGCACATCCAGATACATTTGAGGTGCCTGCAGCTGTTCTGTTCTTTTTCTTTATTTTTCTTTCTTTTTTCCTGCTTTGTAGTTGTGGGGCATACACCAGATAGCTGTGGTGTCTGAGATAGTGATGCATTTTAGATTTAAGTGGAAGTGCTTCCTGTATGTTTCCTGATCACTTTTGTGACTTCTAAAGGTCAGGCCTTGATGATACTTCTGATAGCTGAGGTAGAAGTTAAAATTTTAATTCTTTTAAGTTGTTAATAATTTAAAAGCATCTATCTGCTTTAATTTTAAAAAAAATGAGGTAAGAAGTGCTTGCAGAAAGATACCTCTTCTGAATAACTATGATTATTGAAGTATGTTAGCGCTCTTGCATGAACATTCATGTAATATGTGAAAGTGTAACAGAATTCGGTGTTGGATTTTATTAAGTTTTCGAGAAAGTACTTCTGGCTTTCAGTGTAGTAATCTTGTTGCTAGCTAACTAAAGCCCTAAGTCACTCTTCGGTATGCTAAATACATTCACTAGGTGCACTGTTTTCTTAAAAGCATTATGCTTAATCTTCATCCTGTTTGTAGGCAGGTGTAGTCAAAGGTGACCAGAGTTTTTTAGTCTTTGTAGTCTTTTCTGCCATGTTCGTTATTTCACATACTAGTTGGTTTTCTGGCCTTTGTGTTGGGAGAGTAACATGTTGCAGAAGCTGTCTGAGCTTATACAAGGTCACACAAAGTCAGTACAAACCACAAGATCTTTTGAGTTCAGCTCAGGGCATCAACCATAACACAGCTCAGGGACAAAGTGTTTTATGATCAGCTGCTGGAGTTTGTCCTTGTTAATGTGTCAGATCAGAAGTAGAAAAATGAAACAGTTATGATGTAGCTGTCTTATACAGCACAAAACTATGTTTACTCTGTTATTTATATTTAGGTAGCTTCAGGGTGTTTGTCCTAAGTCAGTGTGTAGGTGTGTTAGAGTAACTTTCTTGCCCTCTGTACTACATGTTTAGCAGGTTCTCTTTTCAGGCAACGGTTTTTTAGGAAATTTGACTCTACTTCTGAAATAGAAAGTCTGGGATCTACTGTGGCTAATTGTCCTAGTACTGCTATACCACTATGAACTTGGGTACCTGTAAAGAGCTCAAGCCTAATTGATACTGGCTTGCTTTTCTTAATTACTGTTTTTGAACACTAGCCGACAGCTCAGTCTGAATACCATTGTAACAAAGCAGATACATAAAGCTCTACTTTTCTGTGGCTTCTACAAGTGTCTTCTCTCTGTCACTTGAGGAGCATGACTTCTAACAGTAAATTCTTGTGAAAAAGGGAGTGTGAATGAACACTTTGGGTATCTGGGCAGTGTGGTAACTACCACAGTACTGTTGTCCTGCAGACCAAAGCTGCCCAGTAATAGAGAACCAGAGTCTGTTCTCTGATTACACCTGCATAAAAAGCCTTGCTTGTGTTTGTTTAACCCTTGTGGAAAGTTGTAAACAGAATGTTACTGCTGACTGCAAATCTGCTATCATAACCAAGCTATTTTAGAGGTATGTGTAAGTCCTGGACCAGTATATTTACAGTCTTGAGCAGTATGTCAAATAAAAAAATTCTCATTGGTTATATATTATTCTGACTGTTAACTGATTTCTGGCTTTAAGTTTAAGCTTAATATGCTGTCTGTGATTCAGTATTTGTTACTTTAGAATAAAGAAAAAAAGGACATTTTTATTGGTCTTGGTGATTAATTTTGAAGAGTAAGGTGAGAAATGTGAATGTAAAATGTAATGTAAAAGCTGGAACACTTTGGGGAAGAAGTTTACTTATAATAGCAAAGTTATGAGCTGGATGAGCCTGCTAGTGTTAACTGGTGCTCTGTTGATGCTCTTGAACATAATTTGATGTTCGTAAAGGAATTTATTTCAGAAGCAAAAAGAAAGGGTAAAGAATCTCTGAATAAGATAGGGGTTTTCCTGTCTTTCGATTTTCATCAGTGTTTCTCTGGAGACAGTTCTGACTGAGTTGGTGTAACACTGTGATGTCTATTCCATTATATTGAAGTAACACCACTAGAACTGATAGCAAAAAAATCCTAGATTATCCCTTTTGACTCTGAGGAATGTTTTCTATATGCTTATTCAGTATATTAGTTTTGCACTTGCTTATATATTTAAAATGCTAAGCATAGTAGTAAAACTATACTGCTACCTTCTGCTTATTTTGTACTGTTAATTGTGAACTTGAGTGTTTTCTCATTGCACGTAACCACACCCTCTGTAGCTTCTTCAAAAATGGAAGAGGGAAACCGATTCTTGGTTTTCAGCTCCAGTAACTTTGCTCTGTTGGAATTTGTGAAAACTAGTAACTTGTTCTTTTAAGACTGGATGGTTTTATACACACGTACTGTATGGAACAGTGCAAATGAAGTATCCCTTGATTAAATGTGATCTGAAAGATTCTTTAATGAACCTTGGTTTTGAACATTGAATATGATGATTAATAACACTCTGCGGTTTTATTAAACAGAAGCTGTATAAATCTGAGATTCTGTATTTAAAAGAAACTAAAAAAAAAAAATCTATATAAAGAATCTGAAAAATATGTCTGCATAAAGAAAGGGTTAGGGTTCTCGTAGATCTATATGGTCTCTACTTAAATACAGAATTTGCACTATCACAGAATATTTAACCAAAGAAGCTTTATGTCCAGAATAGTAGAGAAATACTGTTCTTGCTTAATTCCTTGATACAAGAAAATGTTGACTGTTGCAGCTTTGAGTCATAATTTCTACTAGCAGCTTCTGGGATTAATTTCTATGGTTTAAGTGTGCTGTGAGTTAAAACTTAACTGTTTATTCCGTTGATTTTTTTAAAGGAACAAACTCAATGTGGAAGGCTTAGAATCAAATCATCCAAAAGGTGCTAACTTAAAGCAAGGGAATTATTTTGAGTATACCACTACAATTGAATAATACAGCGTGGGAAATTATTTCAGTTTAATACTTTGGGGTGTTAAGTGAGGTACCTGAGTGAGGTAGCACTCAGTAAATTTTATTTCTTTTCTGATCTTTGTTACC
The DNA here is from genome assembly GCF_000690535.1 of Cariama cristata. NCBI lineage: Eukaryota > Metazoa > Chordata > Aves > Cariamiformes > Cariamidae > Cariama > Cariama cristata. The sequence continues at coordinate 3,325 of NW_009605145.1, forward strand.
ATTTATGATTGATCATATATTTGTAAATTTTTTTCAATTGACTAGAATACAGCTGTGCATATGGCTCAGGCAGATTCTTTGTGCTTTGTGGCCTTGGTGGGATTATTAGCTGTGGAACAACACATACAGCACTGGTTCCTCTAGACCTGGTTAAATGCAGAATACAGGTTTGTTCTGCACGTTGGTATGTGGTGACATTGACAAAGCATGTTTAGTGTGATATATTTAATCTACTAATGAATTGGAGGCATAAACTATCCCCAGGACATCGTTGTCCAACAGTGCATGGAGTTTATGTAAAAGCATGGTGTGTCTTTATTTTTTGCTGCAGAATACAGTTGTGAATATGGCTCGCTCAAGTTTTATGCTCTCTGTGGCGTTGGTGGGGTCCTAAGTTGTGGCCTGACGCACACTGCTGTTGTACCTCTGGATTTAGTGAAATGTCGTATGCAGGTTTGTATTAACTTAAACACTTCTTAAACTTTTTATCTATGTAGCTGGCATATTAAGAGTTTACAGTAGGGACACAGTCTTTTCTGGATGACAGGAAGTGAGTAAACTTGAATGCTGCTTTATGGAGTGTACTGCTGTGAGACTAACAAAACATCACTTTCAAGAGAAGCAGAGGCATTCAGGATGAATTATGTTGTACTACATTTAAGGCGCGTTTAACTGGCTCTGTTTGCTAAAAGGCACCCACCACAATGTTACTCTTTGCTGGCTGGTAGGCTGTCTAGCGCTATTCGTGTGCTTTTGGAGAAAGGAAATAGTATTTTTGGTGTTTTGAAGATCTACAGTTTTAAGCCTGGAGTGACATGCACATATAATTTGATCCATTAACATTGTGGATATCAATGCATGGCATATGGATTGGCTGCTTTCTAATGATGCCACTTTGAATAGAATGGGTAAAACTCGATATGGTATTGGTAGGCCATCGGTGCTGGCGGCTGGATTCCTTGAAGTGGCTCCTGATTGAACTGAAAGGACTCTCGTCACATTGCACTTAATTTGTGATACCAACTTCCGCATTAAAATCATCTAGTGAACAGCCATGGATAAAAACATGCTAATGGATTTATTCAGGCAAACCTGTGCCTCAAGAATGAAACAAATTAAAGCACGCGTCTAAATTTGTGGAAATATAGTAGTCAATGACTTCCCTGTTACATAGGCTGACACTGATTATAAAAGTGGTGATTTTGTAATGATAGAACTCCTGAAATAGGAGGGAACTATGAATTAGTTGGACCTACTAGTCACACCAGGACTACTGCACATGATAGTCTTCAGAATTATTTAGCATTCTTTACAAGAGAGGCTTGCTCACATACTTCAGAGCACCTGAAATTCTAGTCTTAAATTAGTAATTCTGTAATACATCGGACAAATGCAGGATGCATCAAATGAGAGCACCATGCTGCTTTCTACAAAATTTCCATTGAGACCAGGCTAACTGTGTAGGAATTCCCTATTTCTACTAGTAGGGAATAGCTGTAGCTGAGTGTGGTTTATTTCTGAAAATGTAGCTTAAGTGCATAAACTCTTGTTATGGACTTCAAAATCCAAGATGGGTAGCTTGCCTAAGGTTGAGTTTCCTGAGAAGGAGATTGATCATGGGTAAAGAGGATGTAGCATCTTGAAGAGTTCCTAATCTGACTGCAAATCGGGTTAATGGGCAGAAGGCCTGAGAGCTATACAGTGCTGCATATGCAGCTGGGAGTGAGGCCTTGTACTTCCCAGGCTTCAACTGCTTGGTCTTGGGCTACCAGTCCTGGGCTTCTTATGTGTAAGGGTGGTGATACTTCCCCTGCTTCCTCCAGTGCAAGAGGAAGATTCCAGGTGTGACCTTGTAAAACCTGTCAGCATTTATCTCTTTATAGATCCAGTGCAGAGCAGGTTACTAATCCTTCCTAGATTCTCCAGGACAAAACCTGTTGTCTGCCCTCTCATGTCTTTTTAAGAAGAGGTCACGGTTTACGTAGATGATAATTAAGCACGGTTCTGACATGAACATAGTCTCATTTTACAGTGCCTGATTTAAATATCCACTTTTCTGAAATTCTGAATCTTTTAAAATTGACATGTTTAGGTGAACTAGTTCTCAAGTAGGTTGTTGGCAGACTGCAAGACAGAATATGTGTCACTGCAGGTTGGTGTGCTGCATGTCCCATAGCTCTTTCTGAAACCTTTGGTTGACTTCAAATTAGGTATCTTCCTTCTTACCCTCTGAGGAAATGTTGGATGATGTCAAATATGAAAAGTCAGTGTGATGTGACTTAAAATTTGTCAGAATGACCTGTTTAAGAATTTCTGTTAAATGGTTTACATGAAAAAATTATTCAAGTTGGTCTTTTTTTTTTAAATTTCCGATATGCTATTAATGAAATCTCACTCAAAGTTTTGTGTGCAGAAAATAATTTGTATGTAGCTTTTACTGTGAAGTCAAAAGTACAGGTGTAGAAGTTCTTGAGTACTCTTTGATCTGCTTTGCTCCATCTGTCTTAGTCTCACTATGTGGAGGGATCAGACTAAGAGTGGACAAATAACCTTTTCTGATTAAGAATCAGGTGAATCATCAGGCTTGGTTTGTGGAGACAGTGGGTGTACATAGGTGTGACGTGTAGAGTGGATGAGATTGCTGACAGAAGCTATCAAATTTTTAAAGAATGGGATCTAAACAAAATTATACCAGTACTGACAGTGTTAGAATAGTGATTTCAGTAAATCTTGTTGCAGAAAGTCACATGGTTGGTTTGGAGGATGAATGTACAGCAAAATTCAGACAGTTTGATGGTTCCTGTGTATTGAGGAACATACTGGCTGTTAAAATAAGTTAGGGTTTGAGACTAGCAAGCAGCCATTATAGTCACATTAGTATAACCTTGTGGTGAGTACATCGTCCATCCAGGGAACTTTAGGAAGCCAGCTGTATGAGGAATTTAAGAATTTTATATTTCAGATGAGGATGTGAGAAAAAAAAAAATCAAGCAATTAACTGCCTATTTTGTTTAGGTTGACCCACAAAAGTACAAGAGCATCTTCAATGGATTTTCAGTGACAGTCAAAGAAGATGGCGTTCGTGGCTTGGCTAAGGGATGGGCTCCAACCTTTATTGGATATTCCATGCAGGGGCTTTGTAAATTTGGTTTCTATGAAGTTTTCAAAATCCTATATGGCAACATGCTGGGAGAGGTAAGCCTTAAGTGGTTTACATGAGGCTATATATCTGCAACATAATAGTATTAGTAATGCAGAGAAATCACAAAAGCACGATTTATTAATGAAAATGTGTTCAAATTCACTTTAGGAAAATGCGTATTTGTGGCGTACTTCGCTATATTTAGCTGCATCTGCCAGTGCGGAGTTTTTTGCTGACATTGCTCTGGCTCCAATGGAAGCTGCTAAAGTTCGTATTCAGACGCAGCCTGGATATGCTAACACTCTGCGTCAGGCTGTACCTAAAATGTTTGGAGAAGAAGGCATCTGGGCGTAAGTATCTCTTGATTTTAATTTTTATTTTTATTCAGGTTCTTGATGTCGAGTAGTTTTTTTTCCTAATGCAGAACTGTTGCTAAAACGAATTGTGGCTTTAGCTTATAGTACTTCCTGGTCTTTGTATTTCAAGATGACAACTTAATGTACTTCAGGGACTCTGTGCTGAACTGGGTGTTAGTTCCACATGCTCCTTAGATCCATCTTTGTGAGTATCTTTGTGCTGAGTTCTGCTGGATAACTTCAGTTTCTAGCAGTTCCAGTCAGAGATACTTAGCAACTTTTTGGTTGTACAGTCAAAGATGCTTGAGTCATTGGCATGTAAGAGTAATATAACTGCATGTTAGCTTTCTGTTCTGATAGAAGTGGCTGTAAATATACAAGTCATTTATCACTATCGGGACTTGGCTGGTATGCAGACATGAGCCTTACTGCACTCGCAGTGTCAGTGCGGCATTACGGCAATGCGTTGAAAAGCGACTACAAAAACAGCTGTGCAGCATAGGGATCAGGGAGATTCTAATTTGTGTTGCTGTTTTGAGTTAGTACTTGGGAACTAATAACACTTAAATTTCTGTTCTGTAGGTGTTCGGGCACTGTAAGGCTTAAGTGTCCATATTTAGAAGTTGTATTCTTGATAGGAACAATAAGCTAACTTAATTTTTTTCAAGTTAGGAATGTACCATAAATACTGGAGAAAATGAAACTGAGTTTGTCTCTTTTCTGGTTAAGTTTCTATAAAGGTGTTGCTCCACTATGGATGAGACAGATTCCATACACCATGATGAAATTTGCCTGCTTTGAGCGTACTGTTGAAGCTCTCTACAAATACGTCGTTCCTAAGCCACGAAGTGAATGTACAAAAGCAGAACAGCTGGTAGTCACATTTATTGCAGGCTATATTGGTAAGGAATTTTTAAGTCTTACGCTTCATTAATGGCCTACCACGAGTCTAGAAGCCTGTTCGTTTTCAGAATATCAAACAGATGTCACTGGAGTGAGAGAATTTACTTGTAATTTTAAAATGTGCAGGAGGAAAAACACTATATTCAATCTGCAAGTGGAAAATGGGTCTGTAGTAGGACAATACTCTTAATTGTTCCTATGTATTACCAATGTTAATGTCCAAGTCTAGAAACTGCAGCTGATGTAAATGGAAAAAATTGCATCTTTGCTAGGCTGGGGAAGGTTGAAGGAAGAGGAGAGAAATTTGGATGGAAGGGGGATTTTCAATATCCAAAGACTCAGGAGTATTTTAGCAGAAGAGATGCTGCAAGAGCAGAACCGAAGTGTTTTCTAATAGTCACATAACTTCTGTGCAATTTATTAGAGGGTGTGGTTTCAGCTGGCTGTACTTAGCATACACAGTAATGGTACAGAACTAATGTCAAATTATTCTTTCAGCTGGTGTGTTCTGTGCAATTGTTTCTCATCCTGCTGACTCGGTGGTGTCTGTGTTGAACAAAGAAAAGGGCAGTTCTGCTTCACAGGTTCTTGTAAGACTTGGATTCAGAGGTACACCCTTACTTTCATGTATTTTGGATCAAGTATTTGTCATGTTTTGGGGGGAGGGATTTCTTTTTTTCCTGGCTTATGCTACTTGTGCTTTATGTTTTGCTCTACAGGCGTATGGAAAGGTCTGTTTGCTCGTATCATTATGATTGGTACCCTGACTGCACTACAGTGGTTCATCTACGATTCTGTGAAGGTCTATTTCAGACTTCCTCGTCCACCTCCACCTGAAATGCCAGAATCTCTGAAGAAGAAGCTTGGTCTAACTGAATAGACAGCTCATGGACTGACTGTGCTGGCTGTCCCAGTGATGAGTTTCACGAAACTTTTATATATTTGACTATGTAGAAAACAAACTCTATATGATGTTATTGGCTGTGCCCTCATCCCACATGAGGGTTTAAATTCTACCAGTCATTGCCTGAAATAAATGAGAAACAGAGTGCTTAATGTCTGTTTACTACTGCATATGTAAGTTTCATTTCATAGCAGCAAATACCTCAAATACTCTCCCCCTACAAAAAAAAAATTAACCTATTCTACACTTTAGGAACTAGAGAATCATGAAACAATTGTAAAAAACAAACAAAAACTTTCACTGTTTCCAGACAAGTGCTGGGAACCTGTCCTTGCAGGACTGCAGAAACTAAGTGCAGTTCTGTGCGCTTGAGTCCACTGTTCTGTTTGCCCATAATAAGCTGTTACCGTAGAGTAGCTGAACTCCAGAATGATGGAGATGAGACTACAGTCGGATAGGGTACCCTGGTCTTCATGGCAGTGTTCTCCAGAGAGAGCAAAGGAACCTTGCACATAATAGAGTTGTTTCTCCTTTGGGGTGGTCATCCCAACATAACTAACTTATGCTCGCTTGACTGACTTCTGCTTCTGTTGGCTTTGAACCACACCAAAGAACTTGGTCCTTTTGGTTGTACTGTGGAATTAAGCAGTAGCTGCTACCTTAACAAAAGAAAAGCTGATGTTAATAAAGATTCTCAAAAGATGTCTGACCACTAAAAGCTTACTACAGCTTTACAGTAACATATAAATGGCTTGCCTGTTAATGTAGAGTTTGACAACTCACCAGCTTTTCCCTGCACTTAGTACTCCTGAAGCTTGATTTTTTTGTTGTGCATGTTTTGGGGGTTTGTTTATGTTTGTTTTTTTTTTTTTTGTCCCCTGAATTAGTTTAATGCTGAGTTTTAGTTGAACTGTGCACTTCTGCAGTGCAAGAAGCCATACCAATTTTGTTTGGACTTGATATGAAGAAATTTAGGCTCCTAGTCATGCAAGTGGAGACACTCACTCAGTGTTTTGTTAAGGCAATGAATTTGTTTTTTCCAGTCTTTTACAGAAAGATGGGCGTGCTGCCTTCTGTGTTTTGCCCGTTCAAGAACCCACAGTTATAACCATATTGAGAAAAATTCAGAAAATGCCTAATAGTATATAAAGGGTTCACCGTATCCGATACTGCTGTGTTCGCTTAGTAGAGCTGGAGCGTTAAGTGTCTTTTGTGCAGAACTGTTTGGATATGCTGTCTTTCAGCTTGTGAGCTGATGATTACTGAACTTGGCTCGGGATTCCGGGGTGTTGTACTGCCCCCTCCTCTTTACTTGCGTCCTTCAGAGTCAAAAGAACAATTAAAGCAGGCACCATTGGCGTAGCATAAATATGCTGATCGCTGCATCTGACTGGAGTCCAGGATTCCTGCTACCATTTTATATAAATTGAGCTTCTTGTCCCCTGGGAAAACCCTCCAACTTCCAAGATTTTGGATGGTTATGCTCAACAAGCAAGCTGGGCCATATGTTGAATCGCTGCCTTTCAAAATGTGGACTAAACTCTAAAACTGCTCAATTTCCCTGTCGCCGTGACAGTAAACACATTCTTAGAGTAGTTGGTATCTAACTGCATTATACAACAAAGTCAAATTCCCTAAGTCTAAATAAAATGCTTGTACAAGTACTTTGCTGTTGAATTACATATATTCATGATATAAGTACGTACATCTTGTTGCCCCATTGTGAGTGGGAAGCTCTGAATCATTAAATGCTCCTAAGAGCTTCCTTGGAGAAAAGCATTAACTGTGACTTGATCTTGTATCAGGACCATTGATGTTAAATCAGCTTTTGAAGTTAACTTTTGTATGTGGTTCAACTTGCTAGAAAAAAAACAGTATCACTTTTGTGTACTGAATATCATAGTTTCTTTAAAAGCATGTTTTAACTCAGGAGACTTTTCTTTGTTTGCTGGAAAACATCTCAAGTTCCTTCTAATCCTGGGAAAGTGAAACATTTTTGTCAAATTTTAAGGCTGGCAGAAGAGACCAACTTGGCTCCTGCAGTGAGGTACTCTGATTGTCAAGTAATCCAGCAATAAGCTACATTTCTGAAGACAGTTTCTTGTCATTCTATGTGGAGCAAAATTGTGCATTTTTTTTCTCCAGAATTGGGTCACCTTTGTGCAGCCATTTTAAATATGTGCGGTAATAAGAGAATCTTAAATCCATTTTCTCATTGCTCAAGGGTAGATCTGAAGCTATCTTAAAAAAGATGCTCAGATAATTTTATGAAGGTAAATCTGAGATAAGGCGACAAGGGCAGCTAGCTGTTGCCATGTTTTTCTGTAACTGAGAGGAAATGCAGTTCGTGCTGCTTCTAGTGTTGTGTTTCAGTGGAAACCGAGAGAGAGGGGAGAGAATTGCCTTGCAGCTGTGGACTTCATTGACATTCAGCCATAGGCTTGTTTGGATGCTTGAGGTAAAGGGGTTTAACAGATAAAATGCTATTGCTTAAAGTGTCACCCACTGATACTTTAAATAAGCTTCAGGGGAAAAACTGTAGTATTAAAATGTCACGTTTAAAAGGTCACGTTTAAAAGGTCACGTTTGTTACTGTGTGTGGTACGTTTGCCCAAAGTCAAGAAGATGGTGCAGGGGAGCGGCAGTTCTTTTGATGGACTTGTGCTTTCATTGCCAGAAAAGGCCTGTATCAAAAAGGTTTTGAACTTGGATAACTCCTGACCGGTCACTAAACCCCAAAGTGCTTTGTAAAACATGGGTTATGTATCTGCTGCTTGTGTACATTGTTTTATGAAGGAGAAAACATCCTTCCTTGCTATTACTGAAGCCGAGATCAGCTTTCTGGCTTAAAGCATACTGCCTATGTAAATTTGGAGTAACTACTCCATTCACATCCTGTTTGTATCAGGTTGTACTGTAGATCAAACGTGCCAATACTTGCTGAAATGTTTGTTGCATATCATTTTGAAATGGGCTGTAATAATACAAATAGTTGTAATTCATTCACATTTCTACATAGAAATGATGTAGTTCACAGTGAAAACAATAAACATCATGCTTTTTTATAGCAAATACGAGTACCGTGGATAGCTGAGCTTAGTAGCTACATGGCCTCGTTACAGAATACGATTTTTTTGTAACTCCGAGTGATATGGGAGAAGGATGTTGGTAGCAGAAGCTTCTTGGCTAGGCTGATGTTCTGGTATCTAAAAGTAGATTTTAATGTGTTGGGGTTACTGTGCTCATGTCATTTTTCAGCATTGATCACTTAATGTTTTTGCTGTTGTTTTGGTGGGTTTTTTTTGTTTTTCCTTGTGAGCTGCTGGCAAGAATATAATTGGCCAGCTCTATACCTGCATACTACATTAAAAGCAAAGATGTCCTGAGTATTGCTGCAGGTTGGGCTACATGGGATGGTATGTTTTAAGTAGCATAGCTGTAATGTTCATTATTACCTGAATCTCTCAATAGCTTAATAAAGTTGTAGAGTGTATCATTGAGTGCCCCTAGAAATTAACTAAGTAAGGATTGTAGTTTTACAGAGCTGATACTTTCCCCACCACTGACAGTACTAAACCAAGGAGGCGAGGTTAATAGTCTGCTTTAAATTTATGAAAAATACCTCGCGCTCTGCCTCATCTTTTCCACCACAGAAAGAGCTTTCCCTCTGTCTTAGACCAGTGTAATTACAAAGCTACGCTAAAACTTTTATTTAATTCTTTAGTACAGTGGAGGTGTGCACTTGAAGGGCGAATGAAGATTTGTAATACCTGTGCAGATCATGGGAGAACTACTGATCGCTTACTTTACTTCTGAGGACAATACAGTGGGTGTGTAAACTTCAGACCCATATTTTTTTAATCTTTTTTTCTCCAAGTAAACTTTATCTCTGTGACTTAAACTTTTTCTCTCTTGCTTGTAGCAACAAAGTTTCTGAAAGGATGATAATGCTTTGGACCTGCTCTTGCTGGGAAGGAAGGGTGGGTGGTCTGCATGCGTCTATAGATGAAGTGAAATGAATGGTTCTATAACATTTTTTGCATACTTGACTTCCCATGGAGACCATGAACAGGACTGTATACTCAGCTTTTCATTGGTAGATGTGTTCTAAGATTTGGAGGTTAGTTATTTGGGGGTTGAAAGCGAAATCACCAGTTGTTTATCCTAGCTTATTTTCTGGTTACTGTTCCAAAGTGAGAGTGTGCTCTTTTCATCCAGAAAGACCTCTTTGCTGTGTCAAGGCTTCAATGACCTGTGCAGCTGGAGCTATCTTCCACTTCACTTGTGTAGGTAGTGCTTCGCTGGTTCTCCAGTTCTGCCTCTCCAGATTTTTACTGGCTACTGACCATAAATGATTCATTCATAAAGTTGAAAACAAAATGGCTGATCATTCTGGATATTGTTTAATTTTTCTGTCTTTCAAATGCCATTTGGTTATTTTCAGGGGCTTGCATTAAGAATTGTGTGAAAGAGCAAAGGGGCACTGGTTGGTCAATAGCCTCTGTGGATGGTTTCTAGGAAAACTTGTCTTTTGACAGGTTTAGTCTTGTGGTCTGTCAGGTGGACTGGAAAGAGGTGAAAATCAGGAGGTAGGAATGGATCTATACCAAAAAGAGGAAAACCTGATGAAATGAAGCATTTGAAGGCTGACTGAGGGCAATGAAGCAAGCAAGGTACAGAAGACCAGCAACATGAAGCAGGCCAGAAGGTAATGGAATGGTGAATGAGGATGAGAATAGCGAGGGAGAGGAGTGGTTGTATCTTCCACACAATCAAGAGTCTCGTAGCTGCAGGATGCTCAGGTATGACCAGTTAACTGAGAAGTTATAAAGGCCTTACTGTATCCTTATACTTCTTGATATAGTTTCATTTTAGGGATTTTCTGAATTGCTTGCTTTCTCTCCTGATTGGCTTTTATAGTAATTTTTATTCCTATTTAATGCACTCTTCCCCCTTTCCTCTGCGAAACTCATCCCCATTACCTTCTTACTTCAGTCTACCAGCTACTGCACTTTCAAATGTCTCAGATCTCTTAAACTCCTGCTCTTCACCACAAAAATACTGCCAGTGGCTTGTATCACCCTAACCTTTTGGGACCTCAGTAGCTTCTCTTTGCAAATTCCGTTGCTCACTGTAGTATTTTACAGGCTAAGAAATAATGAATGAGTAACGCTGTTAGAATTCCTTAACAAATACTGTGGCACTGGGAGAAAGCAATTAGTAGGTCTTCCAAAGCATTGTCCCCACATAGAGTTCTGTCTTTGAAAGATGTAACAGTGTGGCACAGTAATCATGATTTAAAATTATAAAGCCTCACACAAAACCTTACAGAAGTTATTCCTTTTTGATGTGTCACAAACATTTTTGCAAGGCATCAGCAATATTTCTGGACATAGTTTCACTGCATTTACCTCTTTAAATAGTATTTTAAAAAAAGGAAAGTATTACAGTTTACAAAAATCATAGAGTGAATATATTGAGACAAATACTAAATTGGTACTGCAGTTTGACTAACTCTTGTTTAACTCTGGAAACGACAATTTTATTTGGTCCTTGGGAGCAGGAAAGGAAAGGTGAAGATCTGTCAGTCTCGGGTCCTGCTTTCTTCATGAAAGCAAACTTTAAAGGTAAAAACAATGTTCTATGCTTTAACACTGTTTTATTCTACAAAACAAGCAATTTATTAAATATAGCATCTGTCATCCTTGAAGGACAAATACATGCAGAGACACACCTTTTTTTGCTCACATTATAGCTTGTCCCTTGAAATGATGATTACTTTTTTCTGTCCTTTTCAAATGAAGAGGACAAATCTCTAGTTAAGTTTTGGTGTGCTTCTAAATGAAGCCTGTAAATACTGTCTTAGTACTACACGTGATGGAGTTCACACTCAAACACTACAATTCTTTAGGCAGAGGCAATTCACAGTGATCAATTCACGTCTGAAATCTTGGTTATTTCATATCTTTGATCTCAGTTTGAACTCGTTAGATTGGCCAGTTTCTCATTGAGTAAAGCAATTTCCTTCTCCCGTCGTAATACATCCTCCACTAATCTTCCTATTCTCAGTGTTAGGTCATTTATTAATGGCTCCAAGATGGCAAAATCCTTTTTAAGTTTGTACATCTTGGGTTTTAAATCATTTGCAAATGTAACTGTCTTCAGAACTTTTGCTCTGTCACCTTCAAGATTCAAAAGTCTATCCGAATGCTTGTTAAAATCGCTCCTTAACTCAGATAATGCCGTTTTAATTTGCTCAATTTTTCTTGCGTTACTGGATGCTGAGCTTTGTAGTTTTGTACTGCGGTCGATGCTACTGGTTAGCAAGTCACCTATATTTTTTACTGTCTTCTTTTCACCTTTTTCGACTTTATCTTCCAATGTTTGCAAAGAATCTGTCAGTGCAGTCATATCCGAGACCAGGCCTGAAATGCGCCTTATGTCAGTTTTCACTGTCACAATGGTTAAAGTTACATTTTTTGCTACAGAAGCTGCAGTCTGTTCAACACTTGAAACAGCATGAAAAAGGGTTGTTAAATTCTTCTGCAGTTGTTCTTGTGTTTTAATTATGCTGCTAGACCGTGTTTTCATTGTATAAATATCTTCCTGCAGATGTTTAATGTGAGAAATTACTTGAAGATCTTCTAGCTGTTCCATCAAGTCCCAAGTCTTTTCACACTAGAGGGATAAAAATAAAAATATTTGACAAGATTTCTAGTTTAACAACTCACATAAAAATTAAAGCTATACTCTAATGAAATATCTTACTATTCTGATATTGAAACTGAGCGCAAACCCTGTCTTTAGGAAATAAAATTCTGTTGCAACACAACCAAAAATTTAATTTTTTTTCCTTTCAGTATACATAAATTCAAATCTTACTACTTTGTCTATTACATCAAAAATTACAGGAACAAAAATTACTAGTGAAAACACAAGTCATCAAATGGAATCTTCTGATGTACAGAAGTTTTTGTGTTAAGCCTATAACCCATGTGATCCAGAAAGACACCTGTAGAAGGATGGTCAGAAGCATTTTTAGAAAGATGCCTACTTTAAAATTCTCTTATCCAAAAATTATGGACTATAATTAACTGCTGGGTTTTTATTTTGGTAATCATAATATGTATTTTGAACATGGCACTCACAGAAGAAAAAGCCAAAGAAAGTAGGGATTGGTTCCCTTTTGTTTAAATAGCCAAAATACTTCACAGAAAAACATTACTTAAACAGCCTGCCTCCATAAAAGCTACGTTAATGAGCAAACACTTGTGCTACTGTTGGATTTTTGGCTGAATTTGCTAGTTCACTTTTTAAGGATTGGTTCTTGGTTTTCAAATTTGAGAGGAAGAAAGGCAAAGATTTGAGTGATACTATCCTGTTCAATCCCTAATAAGTCAGTGTAGAACTTGGAGAGAAAAAAACCCACCAAACGGACAAGCTAGAACACATGCTGAGAGGCTGTAATTAGTTTCATACTAATCCCTTTCTTGACACTTTCTTGACACTAGTAGTAAAAATAACACCAAAGAAACAACTTTTTTAAACTTTTTGATAGTGTTGGTTATTCTTCACTAGCACAGAACTGTTGGCTAGAAAACAAAATACCACAATTTAGGTTGTGGAGAGTTGTGCTGGTTTCTTAGTTACTGTCCTCTAAGGGTTGAGGGCTTTTCTGTTCAAGCTTGTGTATGTGCAGCTTTCAGTAGTGTTAAGGCTGATGAAAGACATTAAATTGAGGAGCATGCCACTGGTAATTTAGTCAGCCTTCCCCCAAAATATATGGAGCAGAAACACACTGGACTACACTTGTGAAAAGTATTTAAAAAACATTTCTATATGGAATAGTATTAAGGGAACATTGAAGTATTTATTCCATACCCTTTCTGGAAGAGTTTATTTTTAATTTGATTATGCACCAGGACAGGGCAATCCACTACATTTTTACTGAATACGTATAGATTTGTATCTGTTTACAGGCATAAGTAATAAATACATGAAACTGAGAGACTTGATAACATTAAGAAATGCTGGTTTAATAGTCTCTTGAAGGAGCAGCATTAACTGTTCAGCAGAGATTTCAGTAGAATTCTAGGTAAGTTAAATTATTCTGGTTTTGTTCAATCTGGCTTAAATGAATGTAAGTCAAATGTTGTGCATTCATGCTGCCTACTAAGCAACCTCCTTTCCTGAGTTTAATTATCAAGATGTAAGTATGTAGACACAAATTTATGGTGGTCCTGAGATCCATATTTCAATGAACAGCTATCAGTCAGGCCTATTAGGTACTACTATGTCCTGTGTAAGTAGACTTATGGATAAATTAGATATTCCCTACCCTCACATACATAACTCCATGGATTTCATTAATTGCTTTTGCAGCTCTTGGTTCACCAAACTTTGGGAAGCCCTGTCAGTGACACTGGTAAGTTGTGGTTTGTTTTTTTTTTCCCCACCCCTTTGAAATGCAAAGCAACACCAGGCACATCATATAATGCCTAACAAGAGTACATTCTACAGAAGAAAAGGTTAAAACTGGTTTCTAACAGCACCAAAACAAACCAGCCCACAAAACCCCAAGCTAATACAGTGACTGATCACACCAAACTTGCAAATTGGATGATGGAAAGGCTTCAGTCTATTGAAGTTCAACAGCTGACCAAAGCTATGCCAGTGACTTTAGGCAGTTTGCAAAGCCTTGAAATGAGGTCTAAGGCAGCTATTTGCCTGGGGTCAAAGAAATCAAAGGTAACACCAGCTGCTATGTAACCCCCTGTACAAGACAAGGTTCCCGGTAAGGGGTGCTTCACCAGTGTTTTCTGTAATGCGGTTGTATCTAGGCTTCAGCTGTTAAAAGTGTACTTGGTGCTTTCCTGCATGTAGTAAAATAGATAGATCCCAGTAACAACTCCAACATTGAAAAGTCTGTACTGTAAGCACAAAAACATTATGGTATATGATACATTAAAAGCAAGATACATGTATATCTGCCTAGAGGTAAGAATTTAATTGCTCATTGTGTTACATATATAATACAAAAAGTAACAATATAAAAAACTAAGTAATGAAAACTAAATATAAATTGCAATCTTGTCTCCAGTTTTGACTTTTTTTCCTTAAATCTAAATATTCAAGTTCTTCAAGTTCTGTTTGAGTAAAAATGAACTTTTAATAAATAAGCTGAAACTAATCCTTAATTTAAGAAAATACTCCTTTCTTCCTTCAACACAATATTTCTTGCTCTCTAGCCTCTTTATTGTAAGTTTGCCTTTCAGTCTGATCCAACAGCTATTTAAATTAACGACAGTATTTCAGCTATCCTTAACATACATTGGAGTCACATTATTTGTAATTAAAATGTTCTTTCATCAATGAAAACCCAAAGTCCAAATTCACTTATCCCCATTCTGGCCATGTTCTAAGTCATAGCTTTCTAAAGTTATTTCTTTTGCTTTTGAAGATACTTTTATGTCATGCACTACTTCTAAAACAATTTCGTTTTGTGCTTTCAAAATGCTGGCATTGTACTGTATGCCTTCAAGAACCTCTTGCATCGCCATTGTATCAGAAACAGTTCTCAACATATCATTTTCCACTGTATATAGCTGTGTTGTCAAGTCCTCTATCTTTTTCTCCATACTCAGTAATTCACTTGAGAATCTAAGGATAGAGTGAATAGCATTTTCAATTGTTGGCAAATGGGTCTTGCACTCCTCAATTTTAGGTTCATAGTTTGCAAGTTTCTGATTCAGGTCTGTGTCCTTGGCTACCAGACTATTCTGTTCTTCATCTAGCTTTTCAACTGCCTTTGCATGCGAGTCCAACTTTTGTTCAACTCTAGAGAATTCATCATCTTCTTGCCTTTTTAGCGTTTTCATATTTCTGGCTGTACTGTCTTCCAAATCTCTGACTCTTTCTGAAAGGGATTTAAGTCTTTGGTCAGCTTCATTAATTTGGGAAGTAACTTCTGTATGTATGAACTTTGCTTCAGATTTTAAACCACTAGTGTTTGTGTTCATTTCATCCAAGCTTCTTCTCCAGGAATTTGTAACATTTTGGAACTTCTCATTAATGTTCTGCATCTTTACAGACAGAGTTTGTTCATTGTTCTGAATACCATTTATGATGTTATGAAGAGAAGATATTTGCTGCTCAAACTCAGTCATCACAGAGAGGGACCAGGCAGCTCCTTGTAGGATGCTTTCAGAAGATTCAAGCTGCATTTGTAACACAAAACAATGTCCATGTCTACTTCATGAAAGTAAGAACATAAAACCATTTGCATTTATTTAACAGAAAATAAAATCCCTTAGAAGCCACTTTACTTGTTACAAAGCTCCTAAGTGATTTGCTTTCATATTCCATCTTTAAAATATTGTTGATTAATCTAGCACGAAGAAGTCACAGAAAAGGGTGTGTTGTTGAAATTCGTAGAATACATGCCATTTTCTTTGTTGTCAATCCCTTATTTTCCATGGTGGTTTTGGGTTTTTTTTTTGTAAAATATATCACACTATGTAATTCCCATGCAACATTTTGCAATCTGAAGTGTAGTATATAAATATCCAAGTTACATCACATATAAATGATATCATCATTAGATCAGTGCTAAAACTGGCATAAGCCATGCTGTACTCCCATTGCTATCTGTAAGATATAGGGGATAATTTGGCAGCCAGCCCATGTTTTCTACTTGATAGTGTCATACATAGATAAGAAGATAAAATAGCAATGGAAAAATATTACTATCACTTCATTATGTCTTCATATTGTTAGAACAGGTCTACACATAAAAATGCCTGTAAATTTTATTCAAATGTATATTAGAATTATGCACAGAACAGTGCTGGTAGAAAGTAGTATGTGCATAAATGTAAGTTTTTAAAAATAGTTTAGTGTCTAAAAAATACTGCGATACAGCCACTGTATTCACATACTGGAACAATGGTATGGATTGACACGTTTAGTCACATGAAATATTCTCCAAAAGGCCAATTCACAGGCAAGTAGAACACATTATGAAAATTTATTTTAAAGCAGTCTTAACTCAATGACAACAAAGTAAAACAACAGCAAATGTTCAGCAGAGATTATTCAATTAAGATGTTAATGATTACCTTTTCAGAAATTAAGTTAACTTTATTTTCCACATCCAGGAATTTTTCAGCTTCTTGCTGTAAGAAGTTGTACTTTTTTTCCATATCAGCAAATTGACCCGATTGCTGAAATAAGAACCTGCAAATTGGAATAAATAATAAATATAATTAGCACCTACATATATATAATTAGCATATATTAAGTGTTCCAGGACCTGATTCACAGCAATCTGTTACCACAGGGATTTGTGTTCACAGAATTTGCTAGATCAATACAGGAGAGAGGAAAAAAAAAATGAAGTTGATCTGTCTTCATACTGGAGTTATCTTCCAACAGAGCTAGAAAAATAAGGAAACATCCGTAGATGTGGTTTGTTTTTACATTGTATGCCACTCAAACAGGAAAAAATATCTGATAAGACTGCTGACAGAGGGAGGCCATTGCATGCTCGTAATGCGTTGCCTCATGATCTTACCTTATTGATAATATTATTTAACCAGTGGAAATAAAAAAATAATTTGGACTTTCTTGCAAAGCATCACAAAATCATGCATAGAAGCCTTGGACTTAGAAAGGCTGGTGAACTCTGATGTTGTTTAATTGTAACCATCCAAGACCATATGGTGCGTTGGGGCAAACCTTGTATTATCTACTGCTATCTACAATGCTAGCTTTGAACAAGACAGTAAAGATCTCAATCCTGTACTTTATATACGTTCCAGACTCATTTACTGCGAACTTGGGAGCTTTCTGAACTGTAAGCACTTTGCCCAGTTAAAAAGGAAAGGAGACAACAAAGCAAAAAACCTCGAATTTTTCTGGATGTTTATTAATCCCAAAACAAGGTTTATTGTAGACTATGCAGGGGTCCTCTCAGTAGTAAAAACAATTTTATCTAGAACAAAGTTTATTTAAAATACTTGTGCTTTCATAAATTGATATTTATTAGTATATTGAATAGCAACTACGAGTTTCAAAAAAATCTACAATACTCTATACAGATTAAGCTGGGCAGTAAAAGCTAAAATGCTAGCTATAGATAGATAAATGCAAGCCAGACATAAACAGATACACATAAAACAGTAAGCAGAAGCATCACTAATCATTTTATTCTCTGTCATTCTGTTTCTCAAAGATTTGGATAATGAGATCTGGGTGATTTTAACATAACAACAAGTTTTACCTTAATTTTCAGATTGACATCTAGAGTGTAATAACCTGGACTAATTTCTTGCACCAGAGTTCTGAGAATTTGATCATATTATTTCTGCATGCAGCTAGGTTTCTGATGGAACTAAGGTGCCGATGCTGCTAAGATATTCTAAAACATCTTTTACAAAGATATTTGACCTTTACTTGAAGACTCCACCTGATGAACAATGTACCACACTGCTGAGCAAATTATTTACAGAAAACTCTACTTCACTTCTACTGTTGAATTATTTATTACCTGCCAAATGAGCCCTGTTGTACTTAGTGTCAGACTAAGTTGCTCTTCAGTTAGCTGTACTCTCCAAAGCAGGTATTTACAATTCATGACCAAGGCACCTTTTAAACTTTCAACGTGATAGAACAGATCGAGCTTCTATAATCCCTCACTGTATACCAATGTTTCCACACTTGGGGAGACTGCTATTCTTTTCTTGGTCCTTCTAGCTTTAACGAGTTTCTATAGTCACTTAACCTAAACACTATATTCAAATGTAACTAATCATACTGCCCATGACCAAATACAGTATAGAATACAAAAGAAAATATTAAAATCCACTTTAGAGGGTTACCTACCAGGTCAGCACCAGGCAAACAGCAAGGGAAATTATGCTGAAGCTTGTCCGTGAGTCCATCCAAAAGGAACTCCCATTATTGCTAGTCCTGGGACTTGCCAGCCTCCCGCAATTGCTATGCTTCTCAACCTTTTCTGAGCCTTCATTGGTCTTGGATAAAGAAATGGCTTTCTTCCTCTGCTTAACTTCAGACATTTTCTGTTTTTAAAAAGCAGAAGCAAAAGAGAGCACTAAGGAAAAAAAAAAAAACCACACAAAAAGGATTACTTCTAAACATCAACAAATATAACCTTTTTGCCCTTTAGTTACACAAATACACCCCCAAAAATGTTTCCTTCAGTGTTTACTATGTTTTCTAGTTAGGTGAACTTTTGGACAGTGTCATAATACTTTCGTAAGACACTGTGAAAATTCATTTTCTATACTATACAGCCCAGGTTTCCTGTTTCCTCAAACTGAACTGACTTTTCAAACTTTATCTAATTTCACCTTTCCAGAAATATTTCATCTGTTGCACACAATAAGCCATTTTGAAGATATATTTAAAATTATGAGGACTGAAAACATGATGCTTTTTATAGTTGATTGCTATCACAATCTCATCAGCAATTTCACTATCCTGTTTTTTTTAAAAAAAAGCTATTACCCACTCCACATTAAAGGGGAGAATGAACTTTCTCATTTTTAAAAATGGGATTGCAAATCAAGCTTTAATTTAGAAATAGTTCTGCTGTAATGATTTCATTTCCTCTGTAAAACCAGGTATCAGTTAGTAGTAATAGAAAAATACAGAAGGTTAATGAAATAATGCATCTAGATAAAAGCAAAGCTGTAATTTCCTCTTTACTAAAATTAAGGTCCGAACAGATTCAGGTAATATGAGTCTCCAGTTTCAAAGAGTACAAAAGCTCATATTCTAACCAACCAAGTGGAAGTGCAGAGTGGAAATTTTTAAGCCTAAAGTCTTCCACTATACTGCTCAAAGTGGACCAGATCCTTGGTGGATTTGGTTTAGCAGAATTTGAGACAAAAATGTGCTTCTTCATGGATCATTCTGCAGTATTGCCACTTAGTCACACCTCAAAATACAAATACTTCAATATTAGAGACACTTGCATAGTCACATACGTGCCCAAAAGGCATTGTTTAAAATGTAATCTGTCAGAAGAGCGCAAAGGTTAGAGCTGTTTGTGAGCCACAGTACTAGGAAGCGTGCTGCCAGTTTGAGGTACGTAAGAAAAAAACCCCTCTTGCTCTCTGAAAAAAATAGCTAAAATGCTATTTTGTAACTTTTAAAACACCTTCGGGACTGAGAGCACCTATTATGAAGTTAAAAAAACCCAAAGAGAGCTGAATGGTAGTTAGTTTACTACAGGAACACCCGCTCGGCTTTAAGAGGACAACTTCAGAGCGCGGCACGGCGGGGGGGCCCGCAGGGACCCCCCGTACCCCTCCTCGCCCCCTCTCCCCCC
>NW_009605146.1:0-334 GCF_000690535.1 Cariama cristata
CCCAGCATCTGGGCTAGGTACCCCAGCACCCAGCCCCTGCAACCTCACCTCGTACCCCCCCAGCTTGAGGGTGACGGTGACGTCGATGGGGTGGTTCACAACGCCCACCACCGAGCGCACCAGCGACATGAAGAGCAGCGGGAACCAGATGATGGCCACGAGGAAGAGGATGATGAGGCCCCCCATGCCGTACTTCACAATCTTCTTCTTCTTCTGCCCCTTGGGCTGGGGGTATTTCTGCAGGGGTGGGGGAAGACAGCGCACAGTGCCAGGCGAGCTCAAGGGGACCCCAAGCAACAAGGGGCTTATTGGGGGGGCCGTCCCCACCACGGCG
>NW_009605146.1:378-838 GCF_000690535.1 Cariama cristata
ATGTCCTCCACGCACATCCAGTTGGAGAGGGACAGCGTGGTGTCCGTCCAGACCCAGTCCATGACGGCCCGCAGCTCCACCAGGAAAGGCACGAGGCGAAACCTGGGGGGGACACAGGGAGAGGGGGCTGGTACGGTACCCTCCGGGTGCCCGGGGGTCCGCGGCGTGGCCCCGTGCCATACCCCTGGAAGAGGAAGAGTTTGAGGTGGTTGTATTTCTTGGTGAGGAAGTTGCCCAGGATGCGGGTGGGGTAGCCGCAGCGGATCTGGTAGGCTGACAGCGAGAAGTAGATGCACTTCACAAAGTACCACAGCTGGGCCACCGTGTTGAGGCTGAACAACCTGCGGGAGGGAGGTTGTCACCCCTCCGGCCACCTGCCCGGCCAGGCTGGGCCACCACATGGGCTTGGGGACACAAAGGTGCCACCCTAGGACCACGTCATGCCCTTGGGGACATCCTC
>NW_009605147.1:0-30843 GCF_000690535.1 Cariama cristata
CCCCCGGAACCTCCACACTTACGGTGCAACTCCTTGGGATCTGCAAACTCTGGTAAGTCTGGGAATTGCAAGTCAAGAAGTAACTTTCGCCTATCTTTTGTTAGGGGGAAACTACCCTAATGGATAAACTATCAAAACACAGAAGTCAACAAACCCTAAGTTCTGAAGCCACATCTCCTTGCTTGTCTTTTGACATAGCCTCCCACCAAAAGCCAACACATATTCCAGATGGAAAGACCCCATTCCTCTTTCCCCTGAGGTGAATTCTGACCAGGCTTTTGGTCCAGCCTCATCTCTAATGACAGCATAGTTCTGCTTTACCTCCTTGTCCTCTTCCTTTTACCACTGACAATCATCAAGCCTTCCCATACCCACTCAAGGGACTGAGTGAAAAGATGGTTAATCACATGAGTAAGCCTAGCTGGAGTTAATCTGATGCACAAGGTCATCTTGTTCTTGATCATTATTAGGCAGGCACCCTTGGAGTCAAATTCAAATTGAAATTAAAACAGAGTAGAAGAAGGACTATAAATAAATCAACAGCTAACAAGTATCTCATTGAAGCATATTAAAGGGCTTTGTATATTTAATCTGCACACAGTGCTCTGTGTCTGGTGGTGATTGATGCTTTTTCATCTTTTTTGCAGCTTTTATGAGAGCTGATGGTAATCTCCTGAGAAACAATATGATTTGTAATAAAAAGATTACCTGTATTAAATAAAAATAATATATACATAGGAAATGCTGTTAGCGTGACAAATCTGGTTAAAGATATTACCACCACGAAAAAATGTGATTTTTTCCCTGGCTGTCTAATTCATTTTAGGGAAAAGTAATATCTTTAAAACTTAAGCCTGTATTATTTATAAAGGAAGCAATAACTGATTTTCCCATTTCCTATATTAATAAATTTATTTGCATATATTTATATCAGAATTAATGAGTTTTCTCTCTCTATGAATGCAAAAACTGCACTGAAAGGGGAAAAAGAGAATCAAGAATTGCTTTATGCCTTTAGATTGCAAGTCGACATAAACTCTTATGGTTTTTCTATAGCTAGACACAGTAAGTTTCTGTTTGCTTTCCTTTCAGTAGAGGCCTTACACTGTCATCAGGAATACTGGAAAAATTTGCTTTTTAAAACTACAGTTCAGTAGGGTATATACAAAGCAACTAGTCAAAGTGGTCTCTAGAGAGAATTTAGAACTTCCCATGTTTATAAAATTAAGCATCAGTGATCCTTGGTGGTGCTTTAAATGCAAAGACCTCAAAGTGTTTCCAAGAGATGCTTATGAAGGTGCCAAGACTTACCACATGCCCAGAGATGCTAAGAAGTAATTACCTGCAGATAGTGCTTAAATGACTGCTTGAGAGTCAGTGACACAATGAAGAGCAAGAACCCTATTCTCTATAAGTACGTTTGACAGGTAAATGCCAGGAAAGAAGATCAGCCTGCTAGCTGAAATGCAACACTGGGATAAAAGGGGATAAAAACTGAGTTGAATCAAAAGCAAGTCTCACTAATTATTGAGGGCATGGGGGTCCTAGAATGTCTTTCCAATGAAGACACTGAACACAGAAACCCTTGCTGCTTCTTTGTGGTGCTGAGACCAATTCCTGAAAGGAATTCCATGAGGTGCTTGACTAAGGTGAAGTGGAAGGTACCATCCAACACTTGCCTGATAAGCCAGTTTTTCGTCCATTCCAGAACAATATACAAAGCACATACACACTTTTCTCCAGAGACAGATCTCAATACACTTAAATAAAATGTGAAATAATAAGGTTTTGTAAACTGTGGTACAGTTCCCTTACTAGAGGCAATGCTTCCTCACTCCTGCCTTCTGTGGTCAGGTGCAAATCAATTCTTTGACTTGAGAAACAGGATGTTACACCAACGTCAATGTTTCACAAGGGAAAACACAACAACCCAAGTTGTTGCATTTTCTTGTCATGTGCATTCAGACTGGCAGTTTGAAGTTATAAACACAGTTTTTCCACTTTTTAACATGCTGAGCTTCCACAGTTCCCAACTCAGCAGCTTTCCAAGGTCTTAGATTTGGGAGTACTCATTTTCCAACCTGCTATTGATTTGATCATACATTTCTCAGGTCTGCTGTTTGCCTGACTGCATCTCAGTTAGCAATTCCACTGTAAGACTAGTCACCTGGGTGAAATGACAGCAATGAGCTCAGCTGAACATGCAGCAACATAAGAGCAAAGGAATGAGAATGGAAGAAGTTCAACAGTTTCAGCGGATCCACATCCAGACAAAATTTTGAGTGCTTCAGAACTCAGCAGCCTTTGAAGATAACTATCCCCACAAAAATGCTGGTTAACTGCTAATCACATATAAACACAGCCACAAAGCAGCTACCCAGACTGGGAACTTGTCAAGTTCAGAACAAGCTAAAACAAAATATTCCTTCTGGAGGACTGGGTGTAGTCTCACCTCACTTCTCCTTCAGGGACCTGATTCCATGATCACTATCATTCCCCACCCACCGGAACCTGTGCATCCTTCTCTGGCCCAGAAATACTCTTTATGCCACCACAGCCAACTTCAAGTGCTTGCTTGTAGCCGCATTACTGTATGGGCACTTGGGCTTAGAATACCTACCATGAAAGCCTCATCGGCCCCAAAGTCAGAAGCTTAAGTTCAGACAGGTAGTAAAACATTTTTTAGGTGTTTACATGCCTTGGCTCCCACAAAATGCATCACAAGACCAAACCTAAATAATCCTTCTCCCTTAGAAAAAACCCACAAGATCATCAAGCATCAATCATGCTCCCATTATGATGTTTCAACTGAATTCAACAGACATAGCATAAGCCTTCAGTGAGCCTAGAATCCACCTAGAGTATACAGAAAATGTCAAAAGAATTAATCCCCTGTAATGTGCTGCATGGTTCATAACGAGGTGTAGGAGGGAAACTATCTTGCCCCCTTACCTGCAGAGAACAGAAGGTCTGGGTAAATGGCTCCATTCGGACCAGGTAAGATGCCACTATAATTGCTGATGAATAGTGAGTACAGTAATGGCACTGGGCAGACAGGTCTCCTGGAAATTGGACACAAATCAGATTCCAGTGCAAAATATCACCATTTCAAGCCCATAGCATCCAACTACCACAGCACAACTAAATAGGGAGCAGGTCTTTAAAGCAAATGTGTTCAAGAAGCAAAAGCACACCTTGCATATTTGCACTGAATGTGCACAGTTACTAGCATCTACTGTATGTTCTTTTTTTTGCCTTCCACATTTCATTTTCTGAAGAATAAGGCCTTTAACTTTCTGGACCATCCCTTTTCCCATTAGTACCAAAAAAGGTCTTGATCTCCAGAGGGTGACAGCCTCAACATCCTGTTTCCTTTTCTTAAAGTAGATGTTAGCTAAGCTGCGTGCAGCAGTTTTCTATATGCAGCTTAGCTAAGAAACAAGACTAATGTGTGCAGCTTAATCTAACAGTGCAGTCTTTTCTGGGGAACATTGCTTTTTGCTGTAGCATCTCTTCCTGCCCAAGGGAAGAGAACAGAATGCAGCAGTACAAGGCACATAAGGTAATGTTTGCAGAAGTCATTTCTCTTTGAATTCTCAACCAGCTTGTATCCAGAAGTGAGAGGATCTCCTTGGCATGGTGCTTCCTTTAGCCACAGCTCCGGAAAGTTTTTGGGTGACTTTTTCCAAGGGATTCACCAGCATCCCCAAAGGGCTGAGGGGATTCAAGCCTCTGCTGTCTGTTAGGCTCCTAAAACACTCACCCTCACTCTTCTCCACATCATTGTAGCGCTGGATGAACTTGTGTTTCCTCTCTACAGTCTGCGCTCCCATAGGCTTTGACAAGTCCCGAAATGTATGAGGATTAGTAAGGTTTAAAGTCTGAAAAGCAGAACCAGCAAAGATGTAGATTTTTAGATCCCTGAGTCTTAGACACATTGACTAGCTCAGTGACACTGGATAGTGGCAAGGCTGTGTTGGAAGTTTCATCTCCACAAGAAGGTCACAGATTTAGTACTAAAACATCCATCTCCAGAACTGGGATGGGACTTGGAAAAAGAGTGGCAGCATGCATCACTGAAAGGATAGCATGTACAAGGAGTTTCACAAATAAAGAACCTGGCAGATTGTAAATTGCTCTCAAGGCTTTTCTGTCCAAATGTCCTTGTCAGGAATCACAGAAGTCTGTCCCTGCCTATCTGCTGAGCCAATGCAGCCTGCCCTTAACTAGGTATGCATTTAACAGATGTTCATCCACCTTTCTGAGACAGAATGTGATCCTCAGCATGCTGGTTTGAAGATAAGTCTAATCTATAAAGAATCAGTGCAGTTGAAATTAACTGTCTCAAATTTTGAACCCCTGGGCTTGACCCCTCTGCTTCAATGGCATAATTTAACAAACCTTTGTATGGTTGATATCATGGAAAGAACAGAATGCTGCAGCAAGCACTGACCTCAGAGTGATAATCAGCAAGGACCCATGGAAACACAGGATACTGCATGTAATCATTGTAGCTGCGGCCAGCCAGTGTGTTCAGGTACATGAGGTAATCAAAGTTGCTGATCTCCCTCTTCTGCCAGGGAAAGGAAACAAGCGTTAAAATCTCCTAACTCCACCCCTGAAAACCATGCCTCGAAGGCACCCTCAGAGCCCTGTGGTTCCCAGGTCCATCAGGACAAGAATTATAAATAGTGTAATCAATCATCCATTGCCATTCAGGTCAGCACAATATCTCTTATAGAACAATCCATTCAACAGAATCTGTCTTCATTCTGGCTCTTCTTCAGACAGGCCATTTGAATTTGTCTATAACCACACAGAGCTTTTAAGCTGTATTTGCATAACAGAGCACTTCTTCCCAATTTAAAAGAAAGCCAAATGCCTGCAATCTGTATATGAGAAAAGCCTGGACAACTGCCTGTGCAGGAAAGGCTGCACAAAGTGTTACATATAAACAAGAAGGTATAGATTTTTTCAGTGTGTCTTGGGTCACCCAGATCAGGGTACAGGAAAGTAAATGCGTCTCAGCTCAGCAAAACATCTGGGAAAACGAGAGGTGCATTGATTTAGCTGTACAGATGATCTGTGAACAGTCATTCAACTAGGTGGCTCTCTTTGGTCTCAGTTTAAAAGTGTGCATAAAATCACACTTAATCTGCCAGACAGTAGCACCATATGTTTCACAGCAGGAGGAGCAAAACCTCTGCAATAACCAAATGTAAATACTCTGCTCCTCTTGCCAATAACCTCTCAAATTCTTCACTTAATCATGTGCAGCCAAGATTTAGCTTACCTGCCACTTCTGGAGCATTGTCTTTTCCCCTCCTGAGAGTTTCCTGTATGGGACAAACGATTCAATTGAAGTGGCATGCTTCAGAACAATAAGAGAAAGTCAGCACATTAACATCTGCGCTCCCTGTGCCCCCTGCTCTCATCCCACAGAAATGAGAGAACAGCAAGACTAGAAGAATGTTCAAGTTTCATCACTGACCAAATAATTCCAAAATCAGAGTGTCATCGGTTAGGTTTGTGCTGCACAATACAAATTTCATTACTGCTTTCATTAGGAAGCAAGGCTCTGCCTGATGAACAGGGATGGCCTAGCTTCAGATGGCTGATGAATTTATCACTGCCAGTCAGTCTCCTTATGACATGCTGACTCTAAGCTACTTGCCAGCCTGCTTCTGAATGAAGTGCCACTTAAAGAATGATATTTAATAAAGAAAAAAGAAGGAAGTAGGGTGGTGGTGCTAAGGATGGATTCTGTTTGCCTTAAGACATTGCTGCAAACTGTGGTGGTGATGCCATATGGTAAACTACAAGAATTCAAAAGCTGACTTACAGGCAGAGAAGATGCCCCTGCAGCACAGGTAGATGGACAGCTGGGGACAGCAACCTCCTCAGCTGTTCTGAGCTAAGCCACACTGCTAATTGGTCTGTGCTCCTAGTCTCATCCCATTGTAGAGCTAGAGTGCTGGTGACAGGTACCATTAAGGCTGGCTGTTTCTATTCTGAAGGCTTATTCTCAAAGGCTCATGACTTTCTGAAGCATTCTGAAAATACTGGCCTGAAAACAGAGGTGTCTCAGTCTCCATCTCAAAATACTTTGAAACCAATGTAGTCCTTTAAAAAGTGGGTTGCCATTTTAATAATTTTTAAAAATAATATGTAAATATAGTTTTTCCACTTTCTTTGTTCTCAAAATTCAACTTTTTAATGAAACTTTAAATAAAAAACAAACCAGCTGAAGGCAGATTCTAAAAAGGGAAATTCACTTGAAAATGTGAAAGGGTCAGATGTTCTGAGCAAACAAAAGTCACATTTCAACTACACTGAACTAGTTGTGTCAGTATCTGAAGGCCATGGACTTGCTCTTGTCAGTCCCTAGAGAGCAAACTGAGACAAGTGACAGTTTCTGGATTAAAGAAATTTGATCTGCCAAAGTAAACAGGGTTACTGACAGGATATGGTATTAACTGGTGGTACAAGATGCTTTTCCCTTTGAGTGTACAACTTTAAATTAATCCTAAGGTGCCAAATCAGAGACAGGACTACTAACTTCCGAAAGTGTAAGGAAATCAGTTCAGCCATAGATTATAAAACTGGTACAGAAATAACTAGCTGCTATTTTGCACTCTTGTGCTCTGTATTGGATCACACTAGAAATCCACAAAGCTAGACTTAAAGCAGCCTCAAAGATCTAAATAAAACACCAGAATGGTCTATGATCATTACAGTTTTATTGAATTTGCAGTAGTAAATTCTTGTAAACTACCTCTCATGATTATGAATCATTATTTTACTGCCTATTCACTCCTGGACCAGTTAATAGTGTACATAAAAGAAAAAGACTATGGTTTATTCAACACAGTATTTTATTCCTTGCTTAGGCACTCTCTTCAGAGAAAAGTGCGTATCTGAGGGAAGGATTTTACATAGCCTAAGTAATAACCTATTCTATGAAAGCACATGAAATCCAGGACCAGTTCTAGCACATGGTCTACAACTCAGCTTTGTTTAGTTCTCCTTCTAAGCATATGAAACCTAACAATGATAGGCTATGTTTATAGAAACCAGGCAACACAAAAAGGTGTAGTTCACATCTGATATGGGAAAATAGGATCTTCACTCTTTGTCCAAAAAAATGAATAGATTATGTAATGCCCTAATTTACACAATGCAAATCAGAAGAAAGTCCATTGACTAGAGTAGAGTTATGGTGGCTTTGCATCTCCGGTTTGCGCCACATGTGGCTCAAGAATGTAGGAATTCTAAAGTAGAAAACAGATACCGTGAGTACTTGATCTTTACAATTCAACCCTCTCGTACTATATGTAGATTTCACAGAGCTTTGCCCTACTGGCCTTTGTTAGGTTTCCAACAGACGTTTAGAAGTCAGAGTATCTCCAAGGGATGAAACAGGATCTGGCATTATTTGAAGTGTGGTTGGATTTGTGTGTTGGTCACAGAGAGATCAAGTTAGGTTCCTCCCTTTCCACAGGGGCAGACTTACTCACTAAAACTGCCTGGGTTTATTTTGAATTTATGGCTGAATTAGAAAGCAGGAGATTAGGTAATGTACAAACCTGCTCAATCCATCAGTCCTCCAACATTTAAGGTGGGAGCATTATAAAATACTATATACAGGATTAACTGGGGCAGTCTGTGTGTATGTTATGTGAATATACATAACACATGTTGACTTGTGGGTGACATGACCCTCTAGTGGAACTCTTGCTGTGCTTGTCACAAGCCCTAAACAGCTAATAAGGACTCTACAAGGGTCAAAGCAATCCTCTCTGCTGACTTTGGAAGCCGCTGTATAATTCAAAGAGGTTGATGAGTTCACCATGTCATGAAAATACACAAGGCTAAATGTAGCCACTTCCCTATAAGAGTTATCCTTCTGGGTCTCATGGGACCAGGCAGGATGCTCCCTCCAAGTCTCCAGAGAACTGGAATTCTACATTCTCCCTTGTTGACTTGCAGGGTCTCAGAACATGAATTGCATTACAGGCAGCTCAACCTATTCTTCCCTTCTTCTTGGTAAGCAATCAGCATTTCTCCAGCCAACACCTCTCTAGCCAGCACAGCAAAAGCTCAAAGTAGATAAACTGCAGCTATCCAACCACAGTAAGTGCATTTAAAAATAAATAAATATTCAAAGGCTGTTTTGAAAAAGAAACAAGAGAAGTGCTTTATAAATGTAAATAACTAAACTTCAAGAGGAGGTGAAGTTTTGGGAAGTCGCGAGAAGTACCTGCATATCTATCTATATCTAAATCTAGAAGGTTTTGGGGTTTTTGCAGGGCACTAGCCACAGCAGAATCTGAGCATGATGTGTGCTAATGATGATTCACCTTTGGCTACACTATACATAAGTGATTTATTAATCCCTCTTCCATTAGCATCAGACTATGATCTCACTCTTGTGATAGCCAGTGCTCTCCATTTGCTAGAGACAGGTGGACCTCAACACATTTGGAGATTCATTGCAGATGAGATAATCTCAAAGGATGAGATTTTACCCCCACTGAAATTACTACTAAAATTCCAGTAAACTTAATGGGTTCTTAGACTTCACAAAGCGTTTTCTTTTTGCCTTCCAACCTCCAGACTTCTTAAGTCTGCAAAACAGTGCCAAGGCTCTCCTAAAACCACTTTTCTTAAAGAATCTTTGCAATTTCCAAAAATATTGTAAGGAAGATCCCCTTCCTGGTAAGCCACAACCTAGGTCCAAGTCCTACTATTAAAAGAGGAAGGAAGATGTCAAAAGGAATGTCAGCTTTCTCTATGAAACAATCAACTCTCTCTCAAACTTAGAAAAGTGTTAGGTTAGATTACTTTTGAATAAAGGTACAGTGTCCTCTTTGTTTAATTGTACCTGTCCACCTTCTGGGTATTTCTACTCTGTGTTCAAAGAATAGAGATATAATACAAAATTTATAAATAAGTATAATATTAAAGTAGGGTTCCTAGAAGTAGGATGTCTTGAAGGGGCTAGGGAGGGAGAAAGGAACCTCCCTCATTTATGGAACGCAATTTGCACCATGTATATTCACAGGCTTAAACCAGACAAAGGGATAACATTTCCACTGCAGAAATGCTGTACCCCAGCACACTTCAGGTCACGAAGAAAACACCAAGTAAATTCAATTAATTTCTTGAGGTGAGCAGAATACAATCTCCAACTCTGGAATCAGGCAAGCACATCAACATCGTCAGCTTCTTTATGCCAATAATATCTGGGACCCATTATCAGCAGAAGAGCGACCTCAATGTTGCATCTCCTGTGAACAATACCTAACATAGAACACACAACTATTTCTCTTCCATAATTCTTTTTTTCCAGATACTATTTTGGAATTATTGCAACCAGTTATTAAAAGCTTGAAATTGCTAGCCTCAGTCATAGGGGCAAATTCCAGTAAATTCACATGCTACAAAGGGAAATTGTTGTACCAACTGCACTTTTGAAGGGTCACAGATACATGAATATAAACAGCAGCTTATATCCTCTCTGCTGCACCACTGAATGAGCCTTCCCGCATCTATCCATATCTATCCAATCTGGCACATACCAAGGATAGTATCACAAACGTGAGTTTTGACACATACATACAAGTATCTCACAGTGTTACCGTCAAGTAAAATGAAATAGCCAAATGACTAAAATGAACAGTTAAGGCAACATTAAAAGTTGACGAACAGCTTCTAATGAGGTCCAGATGCTTTTTCTTTCTGCATAATTTGAAATCGAACATTTCCAGGCACTGGGTGCCATTCAGTTCTTTTCCCTCCAGCTTGAATGTGCATGCTGGAACCAAACATTATGCAAATGATCTCCAAGGACCTAGCATTGCTGTTGCTTAGGAACAGAAGTTTCACAGGCTGTGGAAGGAGAATTGAATACAAAGACCCTGGAGCTGGGGAAGTCCTTTTTGCCACTCCTCCTCCCACTGCACTCTCACATACACGTTTCTTGAAGGGCTGCCATTTTCTGTCAAGGAAGTACAATTCAGAATTTGCAGGACTGTGAAAAGGAAATTGTCCTATGCTCTCTGCTCATGGGTTTGTTTACAGACTGAAAGATTAATTCATTACTCAAAGAAGAGTAAACAGAGGACAACAGCAAAGACCATGAAGGCTCATCCCACACTACTGAAAAAAACCCCAAGCAGCTTGTGACATCTATGCCTCACCTTCTAAGTCTTCCTAGCTGCTAGCTGGTAAGATCTTATGCAGGGGGGGTAGTCTGGCAGAATTGTTAAGATGAAACAATATTTTTGTTTATTCTTCTGGGCCCTGGTTTTATAAGTGACCTTGCACTGTGTCATAGCACCATAGCTCTGAAGTGATATAGAAAATTAAGGAAGGAAACCTCTCTCTATCCATTTGCTCATGGCAGGATTTAGTCTAAACCTGCCTGTTAGCAAGAGACTGCATTTAAGATAGTCAGTGAATTAATCTCTCCTCCGCAACAGGTCGTATCCAACAACAAAGAAATGGTAATAGGCTTGTAAGCAGGGAAATAAAACCCTACCCTAGCTGGAACTGCTTGGCTTCAGGCAAAATCATTTGCTGTACAGATGCTGGTTTTAAGGTTTATATGAAAGTATTTCTATAGAGCTATCACCATGGATGAATTAGAACATGTCACCTCACTGCCTTCCTGCTCCCAGAGAGGTGCAGGACGTGCATAGCTCCACTGGGCTTTGCTCTGCAGTACACGGACTTCCAGGAGAAAAGACAGAAGAAACTTTCCTCACAGACTAGTTCAAGATGGGATCAAGATGGTTCTGTGCAGCTTTGGGTGCAGTGAAGTAGGAAGCAGCAACCTATGGGAGGAAAAGAAAGGGCAGAACCAGAGGAGTTCCTGAAACACCCAGTCAGTATCACAGGCAGAAGGCCTTTTCTGCTCCTGCCAGCTCTATGCTAAGAAAGGAAGAAGAAAAGTTCAAGTAAAAAAGACTGATTGCATCACCAGGGTCCCAATCTGTATTCTTCTAGGATCAGATCTCCTTCTTAGGACAGCCTGAAGCTACAATGGGACATGACTGGGCCCTGTGCAAGTGCTTAAGTGCAGATAAGGAGTAATCTCCAATCCTTCCCTGCCTCAGAGAGGCACTGACAGTCCTAGTCCTGACGCTCAAAATCTGCTCCCTCCCTGCAGCTCCCGGCAACACAGAGCACCACAGACAGCATGATGCCCTTGACACACATTTTCTATTCATCTCTGTATCAGGTCAGCCTCAAAGCTCTGGGCCTGTGAAACAGTTCTAAAGCTCTGGGGTTAGCCCGAGGCTTTCAAAAGCCCAATCTAGACCAAAGATTTTACCAAGCGTGGATAAAAAGGAGAAGAGTTTTCTAGTCAAGATCCTCTTTAGCAAGACCTTATCACATACAAACGCAGCACCCTCACCCCTGGGCAAATGCTTGCCAGCAACTCAGAGGGTGAACCTGGCAGTGGGGTGAGGGTTTAAAGAAAATGAGTAAAGAGAGTTCCCTCTTGTCACCATCATTTTCTAGGTAGCAGGGCAACACATGTACCTCTCCCTCTGCTATCCCGGGAGATGCACTGCAAGCATGAGATTGAACAGGCGTAATTAACATTTACAGCAAGGAACGTTCCTGCAGTTCTTGAATTTTTAATATCAGTGGCTACAGAACTGGAGTCCTGTTATGCCGAGCTAAAGAAAATGAGATGTGGCTAAGCAAGCTCCATTGTCTCCAGCTACAGTCCTGTGAAACATTGATAATTAGTTTACAAGCATGCAGAGACAAGAGCACTATTCAACCCCTTCAAGTTGTATGGTGGCTGAGGTGTTTCTGGGGACCGCTAATGGTAATCCCTATCTTTGGGATTGCAAAGCACCTTTTTGTAAGTTTGAAACATGACTCCAACTTTTGACCCAAAGGAAATAGCACTTGGAAAGTGTGAGTATTCCCTAGGGACTCATGTTTTCCTGATCAGTGCATCTTAGAGGTCCACAGTAGGATCTTAAAAAAAAAATCTGACTAAAGGAGGTGGTTAAATCTCTTTGAAGTCTGGGCATTATCCAGTGCATCATACGAAGAGATCTGTCTTCAGGAAAGTTACGCTGAGCCGTTTGTTTGGACTTCTTAAAAGTCTGAAAGGTTTGAAGCTGGCTTCAAACTTTGTAACAAGTTGGCAAGGGTTATTGACAGAGAAGTACCCAAACCCAAAAGGTTAAACTGTGCTGTTATTCCTGCCAAGCCTCCAGCACTCAAGCTTGTACCCCAGGCTCCCTCTAGTGCTCCCAGGCACGCACGGCACAGGGGGACACCAGCATTAACAGACGGCTGCAGAACAGGCTGATTTTTTGGCTAGCTAGTATTTTTAAGAAAGGAAACCGGTTTGGAACAATGTTTCCCCCTTGAATTTTAAATAAAAAGCAAGAGAAAAAAAATTACTAGGAACTGAACAAAATGTTTTCTTTCCGAGAGTTTTAAAGATGTTTTAAAAAGCATTTTAAAATAAATTAGCATTTTGAATTTAGAAAAAAAAAAATATGTATTTTTCCTTGAGGCTCCCTTTAATTTTTTAAAGGCATACTTGGCTGAAAAGCTTCACTGATGAAAATGCACTGAACGTTTTGTCAACTCATCCAACATAAAAATCAAACCAAATTGGACCCCAAAGTCACCAGGTTCACATCAATTGCAGGAAGCAGAAAGTCTCCTTCCATTCTGCCAAAGTGCAAGGAAGCTGCCCTGCAGATCTTTTACTGAAGCATGATAGTGCACCAGTAAGGGACTTGGGGAGTCCTGTACCAGCAGTAGGGCTCTGGCATTTCACATGCAGCTAAACTTTATCTTCGCAGAATTGCCAACAAGGATATTGCATTAAATCCTTAAAATGAGCGAATTGTGATTTAAAAAACCTGTTGTTTTGATCTCCAGAATTTCCTACCCACTCCTGGGCAAATTATTTAAGCCAACATCAACAAAGGTGGGAAAAGTGCTTAATTTTCCACTGTAGAGTACTTTGCTTCAGTTATCAGCCTACACTATGGAAAGAATAGCATTGATATTGCCCCTGGGGCACCCTAAGGTTAAATACAGCAAAGAGTGAGAAGGCTTCAGATATAACGGTAATATGGCCCTGTAAGTACTGATGCAAGATAGGAACATGGGAGTGACAGACACAGAAAGATTTAACTGTGTTTAAATATTGTTACATAAAATAACAAAGATTCAGTTTTGGAACATAGCCTCTGGGCAAGACTGACCCCACTGTGCTGCTTCCAGGATTTTCTGAAGCATCTGCCTCATTACAGAGCTCCTGGGAGGGTGGGTGGTAACTGGCAGAGATCCTCCTTGCTTTTGCATTATTTTTGGCTACAACATGTAATTGAAAAGGAGCTGAAATGCCTTAGCTGTAGCCTGAGCTTCCCCTTCATGTATTTGCACATGATTAATGAGTAGCCCAAAAGCCTGAAGGGTTTGTAATGAAGCCTTTCTAATAGGGAAATGTATTGTAGACAAATCCATATTTTGTCCCAATCATTCATCAAAGCTGCAATTTGACTCATCACAATTAAATGCCAGAGCACCCAGACCATCCTGAGATTAGCCAGCTGTAACCCGTGCTCCTCTCTGCACTCTGGTTGAGAGGGATATTGTCATCCATTTCCAGGGAATCACCCTATTTCCTTTGTCACTAGCTATAATTAGCAGCTGTATTTGATGACCTTTGATTACAGAGAGAGTTCACCAAACCTGAGACTATAGTGGACTACTACTCATACAGGCCTCAATTCAACAAAGCACTTAGCACATGCTGAGCATCAGTACAAGTCGAAAGTCCAACCAGAACACCTACATGCATTTTTTGAGGGCAGGCACCTTCACAGCAGGAGTCCATCTGTCCCACAGCATACATGGAAAGACAAGGTTAGAGTATCCAGAGTCTGTCCTTGAAAGCACAAGAGACACTTAGCAAGGCCTGGTTTAAGATGTCATTAAGCAGCACTGACACAGACTCCCTTTTGCAGTCTGCCTTGCAAATGATGTATGAACTGCAAGCAGTCCTGGCAAATCTGGGAGTCCACTATTTTCCTGAGGTCCTGGTTAAAACAAGATCGTCAACCATTTGCTTTAAATATTTAATCTTTTAATAGCATCCAAAGCCTAAATCTGAGGTCCATTAAACAGAATGTTTAACCAACCAGTCAATAGATGCCAGGCCTGTAAATAAGGCAACCTGTTGGTCTGATAGAATAAGTACAATGTTGGATAACTTCTTTTAGTGTAGTCCCTAAGGACTGGACTGAGACCCACAATATGTTTTGCTCAGATCCTCAAAAGGCTGATGTATAATAACACATTTCACTCAGTTTCATTACATGTAGAGCTCAAATCAGTATCTAGGGTTGAAAGACCGCAAATTTCTCCCACTTGTGATTTCACCCTGTAATGTAATATAAGTGTTACAATGCAATAAAATAATATTATAAATTATTAGAATTTCACCTACTCAAAATCCTTTCAGGAAGAACTTTGAGTTGCAGCTTTAGGGTTGAAAAGTCCTGATCTTAAAAAAAAAAAAAAGACTTCTGAAGAGTCCAGTAGTCACATGTTCATTTATAACTATGTGATTATTTTGTTTTTAATTAGGGAGTAACAGCCACTACTTTCAAAGGCTTTACTGGAGTTCCCACATTTCATCCACAGAGTCTGGTGTGTCTGTCTGTCAGTGGAGAGATGGCCAAGGGGAAAGCAAAAGGTCAAAAAGGGAAAAAGATCACCTTGAAAATCACCAAAAATTCTATATAGGTATCTTTTGATGGAGGGTGTCACCTTGACTTAAGCAAGATGGGTATCACCACCTTCCCCAAGTGCATTCTGAAACTGGCTGACATGGATGAACTTGATTTGAGCAGAAACATGTTAAAAAAGATTCCAAGCAGCATCCAGAAGTTTCAGAAACTACGCTGGCTGGGCCTGCATAGTAAGCAGCTTGAGGAGCTGCCCAAGGCAATAGGTATGCTTCAGAACATTTTCTACCTGAATATATGCAACAACAAGTTGACCACTAAAAATCTGCCAGAAGACCTGAACCTTCTCAAGAACCTGCATATTCTCAACCTTTGCTTGAACTGTCTTGACAGTATTCCCACCAGTCTTGGGGCTCTGAAGGAACTTAAGGAGATAGGTCTCTTTGACAATGCCTTGACCACCATCCCAAACAGTGTGAAAAATCTACCCAAGCTCAAGAAAGTGAATACAAAAAGAAACCCTTTCCCAGATCCAACAAAGCAAGACGAGCATGTTGACTCCATTAAACGCACAGAAACTCTTTACTTAGTACAAGAGAAAGACCTATGCTGTTCCTGTCTGAAGATGTGTCAGTATGAGAAGGACAAGCTGAACAAATTAAAGAATGTGACACCTAGCCCCTCAAAGAAGCCAAGTTTCCCTGTACTCCTTACACCCAATTCCCCTGCAAAGGATAACTAAGAAGAATGGAGATTAAGAGGCAAACATCCCTGAAATATACCAAGGCACTCCACAGACCGTGTCCCACGAAGTCCAGCCCAAAGTTAATAAAAAGCTGACCTCCTTCCTCCTCCCTTTTCCTGCAGTTCTTTTCCTTTAAAGATCTACTCAGTTTTAGAAGCAGTAGATCTGTGTGGTTTCTAAAATGAAATCCAAAACAACTAAAACAGATGTATATTTGGGAAAGGGTGCATTTGGGAAAGAAAGGACTATTTCCATCTGAGACTGTTCCTACAACATGTTCTCCATGTTTGCGTTGGTTTGGGTTTTTTTGTGGGTTTTTTTGTGTCCGCAAGTGTCCAGTAAAGGAATGTTTGAAAAGATAAATTTTTCTAGTGACTCCACTCCACCACTGAGCCCCAAACAGTAGTCCTGTTCATTTTCATATGGTGAGACACAGTTAAACTAGACTCAGTAAATACCATTTGGAGGAAAAGGAACAGACCTAGGAACCTTCTGCTGCTGGTGGCTGCCACCAACCCCTCAGAGAATCTTAGATAGGCACTGTCAGTGTAGGAACCATGAACCCATTCCAATTCAGCAGAGGCAGCAGACACAAACGTTATGCTCACAAGTAATTAAGCAGTGCAAACACAGCGCTTAGAGCTAAACAACCAGCAATCCTGTTTGCCATCAAGGGGCCAGACTCTGCATAAGCAAGTTCTCTGGGATTTTGGGTGCTATACCCCGGTGCAGTGATCTCTAACTTGCACAACACAATCAGCACCACTACCTATACTCATTGTGCTTCGTCTGCCTCTGAGTCTCTCTCCAAGAAAGGTGGAGAAGGAGTAGGGAAAAGATTGCTCTTTTTAAGGGTCCTGGGCATATCACTTAAGCAGTGACAAAGAGGAGTCACCCTCTTCTGTGTTCCAAGAGTCAGTTGGTGAATTGATGGAATCAGGTCTGGTGTCCTCACAGTACTTTTAGCTTTCTGTTCATATGTGCGCATGCACATGTGCACCTGAGCGTACACATTCACTTGCTCAAATCACATCCCTAGGGTAGAGAGTGCTGACAGCCTGCAAACAACAATATACAGGTACAAGCAAATGAGCAGATTATAAAAGCAGCCAAGCATGACATGAAAAGAGGTGCTGGCTGAGGCTGTAGTAACATATGGTGACATCAAATATTTAAGTATATTTAAATGAAGAATAAAGTCCCAGAGGCAAAGTACACAGTTGTCCAGTAACAGCCCATTATAATTTTTTAAATGACTCCAGTAGAGCCTAGGAGTCAGAACTCCTGTGTATTATTCCTATGGACTAGATGGAAAAACTGATATGGGGCTTCCCAGAAATGCTACTATCTCAATGTCATATGATACATCAAACTAGTAATTTCTTCTTCCCATGCTTCAGCTGTGCAATTATTAATAGTGTGTCTGGGCAAAGAACTTAGTCTGGCCTGCCTCCCTGTCTCACGTAGGGCAGAAAAAGCAGGGATGCTATGGAAGATGGCCAATGTCCCCTATATGGGGAAGGAGCCCCTCATGCTGTTCTTTAATTTTTCTGACTCAGAAGTGGCTCCAGAATTCAAACAAGGGAAAAGTAAACTCATCAAGTCCTCAGTCCTTCAGTTCCCAGACTGGAGCTTGGTGAAGGGAAGCATGCCCATCGGGGTCATTTTCTCTTATTCTCCACTTAAGCACAACTTTTCTGGGATCATTACTTAGGCAGTGGCACTATCTTATGTTTATTTTATTTCAGCTCAAGCTCTAACATAGCCCAGCCAAAGCTATGCCAAAGGTCCCTTACATTCTCAGAGTGAATAAGGTACACAGGGTCCTCTCTCAGCCAACTGAGCAAAACTGAAGGCAGAGATTTACGGGATTCAGGACAGGTTACTTCAGACCTAGACATACAGCCTGCTTCAATCTCTCAGACCAAACATGAGTCAAGTGTTTCTCACAATAATCACAAGCCCAGCTAAAGCCCAAAGTTCCTGCAGCCATAGTGGATCTTATCTCAAGACGTTCCCACCTGTTGAGCACCCAGCAAGAACAGGGAAAGGAAACCCTGGGGTGAGTTACTAGTTACTCTACACAGAACATACATGATGCTCCATAGAGTCAACCATGACCTCTAGCACAGGTTAGGCTTGAGCCAGGGCTGGCTGCATACTGCACTGACACATTTTGCAAGCTGATGGCTGGTACTCAGGGGTGAGAATGTTCACTTACAAGATAGGTAATGACCTATAACAGGTAGTGAAAAGTATAAAGAAGAGTCCAGTTGACAGAGGCCACAACAACTCATAGGGGTAAGCTGCCCCTCAGGTCTCAACAGTATTCCAGTCTCCAGGTGATCATTTCAGAAGACACCAATTAGGCACTTAGGACTCAGATACCCAAATTGAGAAGAGTTACAAGTATGCAAGTAACTCAAGGTCAGCATGGAACATGCTCTCAATCACGTCACACTAGGAGAAAACTTTTTTCCCCTACAGTGGTAAATCTGAGGGACAACAAGTTGGAATCTCCACTGCACAGTTACTATAACATGCCAAAACATCCATGTGCACATCTATCTCTGTCTGCCCTAACCATGCAATAAAGAGGACATTATGCAGAGGCATTATGGATTAGCTTTAACCTCACCTCACTGACTGTCTCCTTCCCACACTACCTGTCTTTGTAGAGTCTACCAAGAAAGTTATACTAAGGATGTAATAATTATTAATCCTCTATGCACTGTCAGATACTCAACATGTTCTTCATGTCTTCATACTATGGATGCCATATACTAGAATGCTTTTTGGAGTTATGGGAACACCTTTGAATCTTTAAAATAGGGGGCACAAATAGGTAAGTTTCTAGATTATTTTTTTTTAAGGGGCAACTTATTCACGCAATTGCAGTTATCTACAGTTATCCAATGTTTCCTATGTTTTACCTTATATTCAGTGACTCTTCTGTTATCCCCTTCAACTTCAAAGCAGGTTGGAAAGAGCAAAATCTATAGGAGATATGAAAGGTCACATTATAGTTATTTAAATGTTTATCTGTATACATTACATATGCCTATAATCTATATCATGTCCTGACAGCAACTTTCTTCCTGAAGGACACCACAGCATTTCACTGAGACTCTAACCTAGGACAAAGCTGCAAGACAACACAGCAAAGGCATACATATAACATTAAGGAGTTGCCTATGGGCTGGATAAAAGCAGTTTCTTTCCCAAACAGGACCTTGAGTTGATATACAGGGCTATGGACTTATGATCAGGTGGCTTGAGGTTCTATAAATTAAAGCCAGAGAATGAGAACACACTCAGACATTTATCTAGCAAAAATGCCAGAAAGGAATACCAACCCATGTCTAAGCCATTCCTATTTGCTTTCACTGTGGATTTATGATGTCAGACATGCTAAACCCTTGAAATACATAGGTTTGGTGACATTCAGCTGAGAGGCATTACAGGCAGCTGAGAATCAAAACCTTATCTTGAACTGCCTCTGCAAGATTCCTCCAAGAGATATTTGTCAGAACTGAGAGACAGCAAAGATAGGGGCTAAACAAAGCAGCTGGCTCTGGGGCAGAACCCGGTGATTTTAAGTAGCCATCCTATGTTGCCAGTTTAGAAAGGAAGAATAGATAAATCTGCATGACCTTTTTAAGCAATACTCCATTAGAAACTTCTCAGAGATTTCAGGAGCAGAAGGAACTGCTATGATTGTTTAGAAATTAACAGTACCAATCCTCAGTCCAGGCTGCAGAATTTACCACAGGAAATACTACATATTGAAGTCTTTTTCCTGTGTAAAGTACAGTGAAAGTAAACCTGATATAATGGCCAGAACTGCAGTAGAAAAAAAAAAAAAAAAAAAAGGCAAGAAAACAAAGTGCAAATTAATCATGTCAGAGTCTTACATTCAAGTTCCATTGAATTAGACAAGAACATAAGGAGAAACCTTTTTTGAACAAAAATTCCATTGTTAAAGGTTAACTCCACACCAAGGATAAAGTCAAAGTCAGAGAGGCAGAAACATTTTATTCTTAAGGAATCTAATGACACTTTGTGTGTTCGAAGAAAGCAAGAAGAAACCTTCTTTCACCCAGTACTGTGAAGTGAGATGGAGGTCTTTGTCATCTCAGTGAGAGGAAGCAGCACAGCTATAGTTGCAATTTCCTGGGATGCAGGGACACACAACACACTGCTGGGTGCTAGAAGAGTCTACACGTGCACTAGCTCACTTGATAAATCAATGGCTATATAATGGTCTGAAGAATTCACAGGTCAGCGAAAGGAAAATTTTATAGCTTTGCTTAAGCATAACCCATTAAAGACCAAGGAGCTGCAACTGAAGAAAAAGCCCCTGGGGCAGCACAAGACAGACCTCTGAAGCCAGGATAAATAGGGGTGATAGACCAGGACTGTCACCTGGGTGTTCACATGTTATTATGAAGTAGTGATTACCTCTTAAATATCTTATTTCGGTCGCTGTCATGGAAGACAAGAAATCTGGAATAACCATTTTTGAAGAATATTTCCAAGGCAATCTCCTGGAAAGGTAAAACATTTACATTGTGAAGAGCTGCAGAGCAAAGCTTAGTGCTGCAGAGTCCATCATGGCCTATCCAATTCTTCAGAGCTTTAAAAAAAAAAATAAAAAAAAGGCCTTGACTTTGTCTCAAGTGTGAAGAAGTGTAGCAAATATGTCTAATATTCCCATTTTTTCCAACTGTAGGAATGGTCCTACTGGGTTAACTAGGAGTTCAAATGCTTCTCTGAAGCAAAATCTAACTCCAGATATTGGTTCCATCACCCACCTCCATGAACAGGAGATCA
Organism: Cariama cristata; assembly: GCF_000690535.1. NCBI lineage: Eukaryota > Metazoa > Chordata > Aves > Cariamiformes > Cariamidae > Cariama > Cariama cristata. The sequence continues at coordinate 20,320 of NW_009605147.1, forward strand.
GCTCTCTGAGGCACAGTAGCTGCCTGAACAGCTGATCCACCTGTCCTGCAGGGAAAGCACAGGGATTCAGTTTTCTTTTTCTGCAATATTTTTTCAAAGCAGTTTGTAGCATGGTGTCCCAGTGCAAGAATTTGAGAGCCTGACAGATACCTGAGTTTTCAGTTCATTAATTGAAACAAAGCAAAAATAAACCAAAAAAGAAAAAAGATAACAAGAAACCACAAAAAAAACCCCACAAATCAGCAAGCTCTGCCTTTGCCCCAAGCCCATTCAAAGACTGTTTTCACTCATCTCCATTTTTCACTTTGGGTCACACAAAACATTTCCACTTCACATGTTTAAAAAAATCCAGGCATACACATATGTTTGAATATATGAGAAGGGAGCAAGATTCCACTGGCAACTTTGATGCTATTCACAAAACAGAAGAGGTGACAGTTCTATTGCTCAGGTTGCTTACCAGTGATGTAAGAAAATAAGCTTCATATAGTTACTCAGAACAAGGCTTAACATTCCTACACATGCTTAGAGAGTGACCTAACCACTCAGATATGCTATATCCTGAAGCAAATCTTATCTACTGAAATTATCCATTTTGCATAGATAATTAAATATAAAATAAACCAGGGTTGAGTCATGGATGAGTGCCATACTACATGACATAAGACAATTATCAGTCTCATTTTCTCCAACTCTTTCTTGATTTCTTAATTATCTGTTGGATCTCAACCTTCTAAAAATGGATCCAAAATAACAGGTAACTAGTTATAGCTGCTTCAAAACTCCGTATTTTTGACAAACAAAATCTTTCAATTACTATTTAGACTGTACCAAAACCCTCTAGAGCAAGTACAGGCTCTGGTGCTGCAAGGGGCTCTAGCTACAGCTCTTCTGTGATTCTCGTCACAGGCTCATCTAAACCAGACAAAACTAAAAGGGTACCAGGCTACTTGTCATGAGTGGCTTCTGGGTAGTGCAGCTAAAGGCACAGCAGATTCAAATCCTCTGCTCCGACTTACGATTCATATATTGACTCACACACACAACTTGAAAGTTACTCCAAGAGGCCTAGGTTAAGTGTGTTACACATACCCATAATCCACTGATGTCCAAAATTACTGAAGTCTGCAGGAGCTGAGTGTTACTCAAAGCCAGACACTTACTGGGAGCTTCCATCAAAACACAAGAAATTGACTTCAAGTCTTATTTTCAAAAATATTGAGATAAACTGTGAAGAACATTGTTAGCCTAACAACTAAGCAGCCAACCACTGCAGTAAGGGTGCTTAAACACTCTGGTGAATACAAGAAGGAGTTTGTATTACCAAAGGCTAATGAAGCAATGATGGGAGCAAAAGTATTTTGGGACTCAAGCAGAGAAATCTGAGCAGTCGTAGTAAAAATTGTGCAAGTAGTTTTCAGTCGTATGTCATTACTGCTGGTGCAGCTTTCCCTCAAATGACCACGCAGTTAGTTCCTACCTGCAGAAGAAAGCGCATCAGGTGAATCTCTTTTATATCCTGATACGAATAACGGGAACACATCTGGTCTCCCACAGCATGATCTTTATGACATAAGTTGAAAATAAACGGATCACTGATACTGGAAGAGAGGAATATAAAGAAAGAAAAAATAATTTGAAACAAAAAAGATCAGGAGAGCTGTCATGAACATCCAAGTCCTCCCTAAAGAAGGATAAAAATACTAAGAGACAGCAAGATCAACTGGAACATACATGAATTGAAAACAAAAATAAATACTGAAGGCAGATTTTGTACTAATTCCCAAAATAAAATAAAGAGCCTGTGGAGGTTAAGGGTAGGTATGGAATTATTTTAGTGCATGTAAATAGGCAGACGGCAATATTTTGCACACACTGAAGTCTGAGAAGCAGCACAGGAAGAAGCTTGGTTGGAGAACCTGAAAGCCTAGGTCAAGGGCAAGCATCATATCAACACACAGCTATTATAAACAGCAATTAATTGGAACTAATAATTAAGCAATTAATTCATTATTAGTTTAGTTGTGTACATGTACTGCAATTGCTATCTACAGACCAGCCCATAGAAAATCCCTTAGAAAAACAACCTAAGCTTTTATCAGACCCAGTCCAATCAATCCTTAAGTCACCTGATCAGATTGACTGATATTGGACTTAGTAAGAAACGGATGCAGAGCAGACACTCAGGGAGTAAAAACACTGAGTTACTCACCGTCCCACTGGGTTTTGCACATGAGCACACAGTATGCACAAAGAGCTAAGTCTAACAGACTCATTTTCAATATTGATCAGTTTCAATAAATCATGAGTCAAAGATGATAGCAGTGTGCCAAATATTAATTACAATTCTGTCTTGGAGAAACAAACAAAAAACTTATGAGACAATGAAGCTAAAGGGTCTTGTAATGACTGTTCCGTATGAATAAAAGATGGGAGCCAATCAGAAAGAAACATTAGCAACACTTTAAAAGAATTGGAAAACAGCAACGTATGTGTTAGACTCCCCACCATCTCCATCTGTTGGAGCTGGGAGTTCTTGTTGCACCTCCAAAGCCTGTGAACAAGCACCTATGTTAGTTATGTTAAAACAATTCTGTGAACAGATAGAAAGGATGGCAAACTTCTTGCCATGCTAATATCCCTCTTGAAATCCCCTCAAAGACTGTGCAAATTCTAGGCATCCATGTGCCAACACTGAAGTTAACCAATCAGACCTCCAGGAGGAAAGAATTACTCACCTGGACAAGCAGTGACGTGTACAGTAGACTTCTTCTAAAGGGGATAACACAAAGCACTCACAGATGTAAAAGTGCTCTTTGCCGAAGAGCAGCACTCCTTCCAGTGTGGTATGCCCCTGCACAACTGCCACAGAGCACTTGAATGTGACCTAGTACGGAATCAAGCATAATAAAGCCAGGAGTGGGTAACACAGGAGAAAGGGACAGCAGGGAGCAAGACCCAATGATGCAGCAGGACACATGTTTGTACCAAAACAGCTGCCATCTTGATTGGCATGTCTATATGGATGCAGTCACAAAATTATGTATGATTGACAGTGCATGCCTCTGTAGTACTAGTAGTGGGAGGGTCTGATGCCCTTTTCCCCCAGTAAATCTGTTCTTTCGCCATCTATCTGTGGCTATATTTGGCAACACCACTACAGAACATGAAGAGCTTGCAAACATTGCAGGAGTCAGCACTGCAAAACTTGTTAGACAGCAATACTTACTACACAGGCAGGGGTTTGAAGCACTGAGGTAAGAAGTGACTTACACAGCATCATACAGATAAACAGTGGTATATAATAAATATTCATGTATTTAGAATACAGAGAAAACGCAAATACTTTTATTTAGATCCCAGTGAAATCTATACCTGAAAAATTCCTGCAAAGGGATCCCAGGGAGCAATTAGCAAGGAAAGGTTCTAATACTCTAGGTATCTATCTCACCACGGACAGCTGAATCAGCGTACAATGGATTGAAGTCTCAGTAACACAAAACTCCTTGCACTGGCAATTTTCCTTCCTATATTATACAGAAGGCCAATCAAAATACATGAATCTGTGATTCTAGTTGCCTTAAAGACTTAGTTAAACATTCTGGAATAGTTTAAAAAACCTCCCTTGGGATCATAAGACTCACTTTCTTTTTCTTTCTCCTGAACAAATTAACTTGGCCCTTAAAATAAAGGAATTTTTAAGCCACAACTTAGAAGCATTGGGAATATTTCAACAAAGTAGTTCTTCAGTCATATATGCTAGTTCATAGAAAGTTTTCTTGGAAATTGACCAGTTTTGATGAAGAAAGAAAAGCCTTTTTTCTGGAACAGTTTCTATGGCTGAGAGATGGTGTAGAAAGGAAACAGACCAATACAGAGACCAGAAAAGCCCAACAATCTGGAAAATTTTGTGGTCTGCAGGAAACTTAAAATTCTGATTTTAAATCAAGCAGTAATTCATTGTGAATAATTTCCCTAACATTTAGAGGCAAGAAGTTCCTTATTTTTCTTGTCTGTTGATTCAATCCTCTATATATACTCAGTTCCAAAAGAGCAGTCCACTGGTTAGCACAGTCAATTGGGAGGAGCAAGGTCAACTGACTGCTGTGCCCAGTTTGGACCAGAACTTTGAACCAGCATCTCCTATATTCCCAGGGAGGGAGGCAGGAGCTAATCATCAGCCTATTAGCCCAGTCTCAGGTGAAGCATCCACTATTTGCAAAAATCCCTTCAAACAGTCATACTACAAGAAAACACTAATGCTCCCAAAAACTTAAAACACTAATACTACCTTATGTACTAAGAAAACTGCTCACTGCTGAGTGCTCCCTGTAAATCAACACAATCCTGAGCTACATACAATCCAGAAATGAGTGTAAAATTTTGCAAGCTGATTCGATCTGAAACTGCAAGAACAGAGGGCTGCATACAGAGGGATTAGATCTGAGAGGTATTTACATAACAGAAGTTTGCTGGTTCAGAAATCTAGTGCAATGTTCTTGAGAGAACTGATTGTCAAGTATGAGAAGTATCACAAAGTCTGTTTTTTCTCTTGAGATCTCAATGATCTTACTTCTACCAAACTTCGTAAGAACAAAGGTCCTTTATTATTTTTTGTGCATGCAAAAATGACCCAGAAATAGCATTGGTTCTACTAGATCATGTAAAGTCTACATGATGATATGTAGAGTAAGTATGGTTCTCTGTCACTTTTGCCTTTGTTCCTACCTCACTGTTTCTGGAACCAAATCTACAACCTTCCTTGCCTCCATCCCAAAATACACATAGGCTAACTCAGGTCAGCTGAAACAGATCTACACTGCTACACAAGCTTTCAGTCTTGGATGCCAGCACAACATAAATAATAAATTAATAAATAATTGAAATAAAAATCTTGTTTCTACATTTCAGGTTTTTTTACTGAAGGGCAATTATTTTATCAAAAAACGGGGGTTTCATTTTTAAATCACTTAATGGGCACAGAAGATTGTTTTCATTCTGGCTTTAAAAAAAAACAACCCTGGAAGATTTCTGCAGGTAATTTTTGATTAAAATCCTTTCAGTCTCTTTCTGTCTCCCCTCTAAATTATTTCTAAAAGGAAGTTAGCGTTTTTCCATCACCTCTCCTGGAGATCCAACAGGAACACCTGTCTCTGTGGGGATACATCAACCACAGACTCTCTGAACTGGAGTGCCTGCACACGTGCGTGCCATTATGAAGTTAGAAGCGTGTATGCTTGCACTGGGAATACTAGGGAATTCTGCTCACATCAGCAAACCACAGGGTTTTCTGAAGTAATTAAATAGCAGAAAGATCACTTATTCCCAAAAGGAAAGTAACTGAATATTGAAATATCAGGCAGATGTGTAAAATTGCTAAATGGACACAAAGTTGAAATCCAGACTTCTAAGAGACCCACCTCAGCAAACCCAGCCCATATACCAGAGATCATGTGTGTGGTTTTGGGAGGCACCTGGATTGTGAAGGGGGCCTGCCCAGGATCACTAATACGGTCTGGCACAAATAATCACTTTGTACTCCACCTAAGGCAGGACCCGGGCACGTTAGCAGGCCTTGAGAGGGGAGAAAGCATGTACCTCTCTTTCTCAAACCTTAAACTCTAAGCCCCAGTATATTCTATCTTCTGTATTATCCAACCAGTAACAGTCACCAGAGCCAAACCCATTTCGCCAATTTTATGTTATCATGCCAAACAATTAAATACATCTGCACTGTTAGAAATACTAGAGCCCCTATACTAAAGCCCTTTCCTTTTCTGTCAAAACAGAACAGAATCCAGTTCACCAGCCACTAGAATCATTAATCAGTGAAGCAAACATGACATAAAATAATTGAATAATTACTTTCTAAGGTATTGCCCAAAGCCCTGCATCTCTTGATTGCTCTCTTCATTCAGATGTGCGAGGGAATTAAAGCTAAAGGTGTGGGTTTTTTTCTTTTTCTTGTTTTTCAGAAGAGCTGTTTGTAAATGTTCCAGATGCATTTAAGCAAATAGCCATAAAAGCGTATCTGCTCTGGAGTTCAAGAGCCAGTTTTCCTAAGGAATTACATGCCTGAAGATACAAACAGTCTTTACATAATTTTCAAAAACACTGGAGGAGGTTAGCCATCTATTCCTGCAGACTCTAGTAGTGTTAGCATGTCCCTTCCGGGGAAAAATGCAATGCAAGGAAATTAGTGTCACAAAATTATGTCACTGGAACACACTTACCCATGCCACACAACCTCCTGAGCATAGCATTTTTACAGAATAAGCACAAAAGAATGGCTACTCCAAGTCAGTTCAGAGGTCTATCTAAACAACTATCCTGCATTTCAGTAACAGAAGCTTATGGAAAGACTATAAGAAATGTGCTAGGTATGAAGTGATTCTTGATCTTCATGTACCTCTTTAGCAACCAGTGGCTTAGGGACTTCATGAATCCCGTTCCTCCTCATTGTTACATCTCGTGTTTCCCTATAAACACTCACAGCTGTCTCTAATCACTTGCTTAGCAAAAGCTATAAAAACTTTACACAATACACATAAACCCAATGCATTCAGGTAGCACTGTATCAGGCATCACAGAGGTGGAACCTGTAGTTATGTATTCTTTCTGCCCTTTCTGTTGTGTACTGAGGAATCCCAGGGTGCATCAGCCACAAAGGACCTGTCAGTAGAGTCAATGTTATTTAGGGCCACAGAGTTTAAAATTACTAGGAGTACATGAAATCAAATACGTTGCTTTCACAATTTTTTGCTAGGGAAACAGATCTGTGTTACCATAGTAAGTGAGAGCAATACAGGTCCACCTCTCTGTGCCACTCACAAGACCTTTCCTGCAATGATTGTTAGGTTGCTGGTTGTTGAAGTCTCATCTTACCTTGAAACCACCACACATGCGTCTCATTAATCACAACTTAAGAATATGTGACAGGTTGCTTCATTCTCTCCAGCTGCTCAATGACCAGAGGAAAGTAAATCCGCTTGACCTAGTCTTTAGTGGCAGGGACTCTAGGCTCAAGTTTGGGCACATCTGAACTGTTACAAACATTGGATCAAATTTCTTCTGCTCAGACTTGAGTGAAACCATTGCAATCACTAGAAAGCAAACCTTGTGGTCACAACTTTGCTTTAGACGATGCAGGAAACATTCCTTTTTTGCAAGTAGCCTCCACTGACCCTCCCTCGCTTACTCCACTGGAGCAAAAACCCCATGTAGGAGGTGTTTCTTCTGCATGCACTTCTCAAGTTTTAACAACTTCCCGAATGCTGCAAGGAAAGAATATCAGATAATTTGGAGAAAGGGAAGGTGGCAGAAGAAGGTTCTTGTCTTGTACATAGCTGTGGGCACTGGGACTGCTCTTTGTCCTTGCTTTCTGTGACGAAAGCTGTCATCTGTCCTGGCCCATCACCAGCCTGAGAGGTTGGCATCCCTTAGCTGATGATAGCAACTGGAAGACAGTTCTAATAGGATTGTGCTCATACCTCTTGCACACCCAGACATCTCTGTCTCGCTCCAGGCTCCTCTCAAACAGAAAATGCTGCCAAAAGCTAATATGAGCCCTTAAATTTCCCCTTAGGACAGTTCACCCAAGTTCATACCCTTCCCACTGCTCCTATGACTCTCAGGAATAACCACAGCAAAGTCTGCCTGCTCCTTTCCCTGCTGCAACATTCTACAGAAAACAGCTATTAGGGGATCAGCTGTGCTTGCTTGAGGTGGCAGCCAGGGCCCTGGGGTTTGTCAGGAGCTCTGCAGAGATGCAGGGAGCAGCTACAGCCTTACAATTGAAAGATGTTTTTCATCAAGGTGAACACAAGAAGAAAAAAAGCAACCCAGAAGCAGATATGAAGGGAGAATACTAGGAGGTATCCATGGAGCACAAAGTAGTATGGTGAAGGAGCACATCCAGAAGAGCAGAGATCTGGCTAAAAATGCTCTGGGTTTTTTTGTGACACAGCATGAGTCAGACCCTGTCCTTTGCACCTAGGAGCAAAGTTGTTCACTGAGTTGGGGTAGGGGTGGAGGAACATGGGCTGTGGAAGGGGCTCCCAACAGCCTCTCCACTGCAGCAGAAACCCAGATAGAGCAAGTCAGAGGAGTAATCATGTGCAACATCTTGTCCTTCTTCAGACACTGACATATCAACACAGGCAGAGTTTCACACTGAAAACCCTTATTACTGCTTAGCACTCCTTTCTGCAGTGGGGTAGCCATTACAATCTCTGCTCCTCCAGCAGGGAGGGAAGTGGAGAAACTGAGGCACAGAAAAGGCTTGTGCCAAGGACCTGGCTTCCCAGTCCTCTACTTTGACCACAACAGCTAGTTCCTGTTCCCACTGCACATCAGCACATGTAAAGTTCTTTACTGCTTCATGCTCGCACTGGAATGAAGTGTAATAGCGCTCCCATGAAAACAGCCTGCCTTGGTATTTTGCATTCCATTCTTACAGCTTCCTGAGGAGGGCAAGTGGAGAGGGAGGTGCTGATCTCTTCTTTCTGATATCCAGTGACAGGGCGCATGGGAATGGTTCACAGCTGTGCCAGGGGAGGTTTAGACTGGACATGAAGAAGCATTTCTTTACCAAGAAGGTGGTCAAACACTGGAACAGTCTTCCTACAGAGGTGGTCGCTGCTCCAAAGCTGTCAGTGTTTAAGAGGCATTTGGACAATGCCCTCAATAACATGCTTTAGCTTTTGGTTGGCCCTGAAGTGGTCAGACTGTTGGACTTGATGATCACTGTGGGTCCCTTCAAACTGAAATTAGTCTATTCCATTCATAGCTGTGAGGTATGTGCAATGCCCTTCAAAACACTGGCTCCACCAAGTGGATGCAGAGCTGCTGCACCATTCTGCCCATCCTAGGTGCTGAACTTTACAGCTGCTCCCTCTTTCAATTCAGCCTGTTCTTTAATCAGCTCCTTTCTCCCGATCATGGATCCTACTCCCTCTGATTTATGATAGTCCCTTTTATTATTGTTCTTGGTATCTCCTGTGCTCTCTCCAGCCCCTCCTTCAAGGAAAGGCATTGTGCCCAGATTTCTGCTAGGCTGTGCCCTCTTGTTAATTTCAGATTCATTACCCCAGCTGCTTGGATTTCTTACCATCTGGAATGACTTGCTGGAAAACAGAGGCTTACTTTTCTCCAAAATTCAGAATTTCTACACCAAAACCATTGCCTAAGCCTTCCAACACTTTCTTCATCTATTACGTGCTAACCGCACATTAACAAGCCAGCAGGACTACTTTAGGCTTGTAAAGATCAGGAAGGCAATCTTGCAGTTGGTAGCTCAGGTTGCAGATACAGGAATCCAATCTCCCTGTCTCTGCTGGTAAGCCAGGGTTATTTAAAGGGTTGGCTCTTTGGTAGGCAGGTTGATACACTAGGTCAGGACAGGTTCCTATTTGCATCTCTTGCAAAACTCTGCAGCAGCACATGTTGTGTAACATCACCCACATCACATATAACCTCTCCTTCCATGCCTATGGTGTGTGCAGTCTCAGTATACTAAAGATACATGCAAAATATAATCTTTAGCCATATACACTATAACCTCAAAGGAGCCTCTGCAACATACTCCAAAGCAGCCAGAGTATGATAGCTCACTAACTTCTGAGAGGACAGCCCTAACAGCAACACCTGTAAATCTGCACCTGCGGTTTGATATATTCATTTAGTGAATTACACATATTTATGTACCCCCATACAGCCAAAACACAACAATTGCATTTCACCAGCACTGCATACAAGGTTTTTGGTTTTTAGATCTGCCTCTAGCAGATCACTGAAAGCTGATAGAGACTAGAGGAAACTGGTGCAGAGTATAGAAAGAAACGGAAAGAACAGCAAGGAGCTTCATATAACTGGAAATGACACTCCATCTAGGGTAGGGTGACTGCAGAGGAGAGACTAGGACTGTCTGGGCAAGGGAGATAGGATGAGATGAAGAATCCTGAGAACTGGAGGCTGCACTATGTGGACAAGGAGAATGGGGCAGCTGAGAGGAGCAAACCAGCTGAAGCTAAACTTCAAATAATCAGGAAAGAAACTGTGCTCACTGCAACACACTCTCCTTTCCAAAGGCAGGGTTGGGACACACGGTGGAGGAGATTTATTCTTTAGCAAATTCCTCCCTCTACAGGACAGGCCCATATCCATACTCCTATCCCCTCCAGCTGCCACTTTGGCAGAGGCCATTATAAGGGCTTGAAAGGCTCTAAAGGTGCTTTCTCCAGCAGATGTCAATGTGATACCTGCAACTTTCAGCAATTCTGCCATTGGCCTGCTATTCTTGGGAGGTCTGATAGAGGCTTCCATTTTGAAGCTTCGGGAATGCCACACAAAATTTAAAACACTATTATGGTTGCAAAGTCATATCCTCAAGTCAGCCTGAACTCAGCCCCTTTGTACATGCATTATGTTACCATGTAACTACAGGATTAAATACTATTTTTTTCATAGAGCCTGCTCAGGATGGACATATTCTAGTGATAAATTAACACTGTGTAAGGAAGATGA